>NC_056730.1:130781369-130803710 GCF_019279795.1 Protopterus annectens | reverse complement strand
TTTACAATAGTAGCTCTTTTTATCAGTGAGAATAGCTCTTTTTGTGATATTTCTCAGTTGTCTAAAGGCTTGATTATCAGAGATGGATTTAGTAGCTCTCCATTTAGACCAAGATTTGTTCCTTAGTAATATCTTTTGTCTAGTATCTTTTGACAGCCAAGGGGCAATCTTGGACTTCATTCTAATAGTTCGTTTGGGTACATGCTAATCTAGGATTGTTAGGAATTTAGAGTTGAAATATTTAACAGCATCTTCAAGAGAGAGAATTTTTAGAGGGTTCCAGTCAGAGGCGTGAAGTTCATTTTGGAAAGATATAGGGTTAAAATGCTTATTTGACCTTAAAAACCTGAATGTGGGGGAGTTAGGAATGTCATTCTTTTGTAAGTCAAAATATGATCACTCACATCATCAGGTAAGGTTCCAACTGTACTTAGTGTAATATTCTCTAAACCTTTTATTTGTTAAACTGTATTCATTCTGTACTCAGTGTAATAGTCTCTAAACCTTTTAATTGTTAAACTGTATTCATACTGTATTCCTTAGTGTAATATTCTCTAAACCTTTTAATTGTTAAACTGTATTCATACTGTATTCCTTGGTGTAATATTCTCTAAACCTTTTAATTGTTAAACTGTATTCATACTGTACTCCTTAGTGTAATATTCTCTAAACCTTTTAATTGTTAAACTGTATTCATACTGCACTCAGTGTAATATTCTCTAAACCTTTTAATTGTTAAACTGTATTCATACTGTACTCCTTAGTGTAATATTCTCTAAACCTTTTAATTGTTAAACTGTATTCATACTGTACTCCTTAGTGTAATATTCTCTAAACCTTTTAATTGTTAAACTGCATTCATACTGTACTCCTTAGTGTAATATTCTCTAAACATTTTAATTGTTAAACTGTATTCATACTGTACTCCTTAGTGTAATATTCTCTAAACCTTTTAATTGTTAAACTGTATTCATACTGTACTCCTTAGTGTAATATTCTCTAAACCTTTTAATTGTTAAACTGTATTCATACTGTACTCCTTAGTGTAATATTCTCTAAACCTTTTAATTGTTAAACTGTATTCATACTGTACTCCTTGGTGTAATATTCTCTAAACCTTTTAATTGTTAAACTGTATTCATACTGTACTCCTTAGTGTAATATTCTCTAAACCTTTTAATTGTTAAACTGTATTCATACTGTGCTCCTTAGTGTAATATTCTCTAAACCTTTTAATTGTTAAACTGTATTCATACTGTTGCCTTAGTGTAATATTCTCTAAACATTTTAATTGTTAAACTGTATTCATACTGTACTCAGTGTAATATTCTCTAAACCTTTTAATTGTTAAACTGTATTCATACTGTACTCCTTAGTGTAATATTCTCTAAACCTTTTAATTGTTAAACTGTATTCATACTGTGCTCCTTAGTGTAATATTCTCTAAACCTTTTAATTGTTAAACTGTATTCATACTGTACTCTTAGTGTAATATTCTCTAAACCTTTTAATTGTTAAACTGTATTCATACTGTACTCCTTAGTGTAATATTCTCTAAACCTTTTAATTGTTAAACTGTATTCATACTGTACTCCTTAGTGTAATATTCTCTAAACCTTTTAATTGTTAAACTGTATTCATACTGTACTCCTTAGTGTAATATTCTCTAAACCTTTTAATTGTTAAACTGTATTCATACTGTACTCCTTAGTGTAATATTCTCTAAACCTTTAATTGTTAAACTGTATTCATACTGTACTCATTGTAATATTCTCTAAACCTTTTAATTGTTAAACTGTATTCATACTGTACTTCTTAGTGTAATATTCTCTAAACATTTTAATTGTTAAACTGTATTCATACTGTACTCCTTAGTGTAATATTCTCTAAACCTTTTAATTGTTAAACTGTATTCATACTGTACTCCTTAGTGTAATATTCTCTAAACCTTTTAATTGTTAAACTGTATTCATACTGTATGCCTTAGTGTAATATTCCCTGAACATTTTAATTATTAAACTGTATTCATACTGTGCTCTTAGTGTAATATTCTCTAAACCTTTTAATTGTTAAACTGTATTCATACTGTACTCCTTAGTGTAATATTCTCTAAACCTTTTAATTGTTAAACTGTATTCATACTGTACTCCTTAGTGTAATATTCTCTAAACCTTTTAATTGTTAAACTGTATTCATACTGTACACCTTAGTGTAATATTCTCTAAACCTTTTAATTGTTAAACTGTATTCATACTGTAATCCTTAGTGTAATATTCTCTAAACCTTTTAATTGTTAAACTGTATTCATACTGTACTCCTTAGTGTAATATTCTCTAAACCTTTTAATTGTTAAACTGTATTCATACTGTACACCTTAGTGTAATATTCTCTAAACCTTTTAATTGTTAAACTGTTTTCATACTGTATGTCTTAGTCTAATATTCTCAAAACCTTTTAATTGTTAAACTGTATTCATACTGTACTCCTTAGTGTAATATTCTCTAAACCTTTTAATTGTTAAACTGTATTCATACTGTACTCCTTAGTGTAATATTCTCTAAACCTTTTAATTGTTAAACTGTATTCATACTGTACTCCTTAGTGTAATATTCTCTAAACCTTTTAATTGTTAAACTGTATTCATACTGTACTCCTTAGTGTAATATTCTCTAAACCTTTTAATTGTTAAACTGTATTCATACTGTACTCCTTAGTGTAATATTCTCTAAACCTTTTAATTGTTAAACTGTATTCATACTGTACTCCTTGGTGTAATATTCTCTAAACCTTTTAATTGTTAAACTGTATTCATACTGTACTCCTTAGTGTAATATTCTCTAAACCTTTTAATTGTTAAACTGTATTCATACTGTACTCCTTGGTGTAATATTCTCTAAACCTTTTAATTGTTAAACTGTATTCATACTGTACTCATTGGTGTAATATTCTCTAAACCTTTTAATTGTTAAACTGTATTCATACTGTGCTCTTTAGTGTAATATTCTCTAAACCTTTTAATTGTTAAACTGTATTCATACTGTACTCCTTGGTGTAATATTCTCTAAACCTTTTAATTGTTAAACTGTATTCATACTGTGCTCATTAGTGTAATATTCTCTAAACCTTTTAATTGTTAAACTGTATTCATACTGTACTCCTTAGTGTAATATTCTCTAAACCTTTTAATTGTTAAACTGTATTCATACTGTACTCCTTAGTGTAATATTCTCTAAACCTTTTAATTGTTAAACTGTATTCATACTGTACTCCTTAGTGTAATATTCTCTAAACCTTTTAATTGTTAAACTGTATTCATACTGTACTCCTTAGTGTAATATTCTCTAAACCTTTTAATTGTTAAACTGTATTCATACTGTACTCCTTAGTGTAATATTCTCTAAACCTTTTAATTGTTAAACTGTATTCATACTGTACTCCTTAGTGTAATATTCTCTAAACCTTTTAATTGTTAAACTGTATTCATACTGTACTTCTTAGTGTAATATTCTCTAAACCTTTTAATTGTTAAACTGTATTCATACTGTACTCCTTAGTGTAATATTCTCTAAACCTTTTAATTGTTAAACTGTATTCATACTGTACTCCTTAGTGTAATATTCTCTAAACCTTTTAATTGTTAAACTGTATTCATACTGTACTCCTTAGTGTAATATTCTCTAAACCTTTTAATTGTTAAACTGTATTCATACTGTACTCCTTAGTGTAATATTCTCTAAACCTTTTAATTGTTAAACTGTATTCATACTGTACTCCTTAGTGTAATATTCTCTAAACCTTTTAATTGTTAAACTGTATTCATACTGTACTCCTTAGTGTAATAATCTCTAAACCTTTCCAACGTTAAACTGTATTCATACTGTACTCCTTAGTGTAATATTCTCTAAACCTTTTAATTGTTAAACTGTATTCATACTGTACTCCTTAGTGTAATATTCTCTAAACCTTTTAATTGTTAAACTGTATTCATACTGTACTCCTTAGTGTAATATTCTCTAAACCTTTTAATTGTTAAACTGTATTCATACTGTACTCCTTAGTGTAATATTCTCTAAACCTTTTAATTGTTAAACTGTATTCATACTGTACTCCTTAGTGTAATATTCTCTAAACCTTTTAATTGTTAAACTGTATTCATACTGTACTCCTTAGTGTAATATTCTCTAAACCTTTTAATTGTTAAACTGTATTCATACTGTACTCATTAGTGTAATATTCTCTAAACCTTTTAATTGTTAAACTGTATTCATACTGTACTCCTTAGTGTAATATTCTCTAAACCTTTTAATTGTTAAACTGTATTCATACTGTAGTCCTTAGTGTAATATTCTCTAAACCTTTTAATTGTTAAACTGTATTCATACTGTACTCCTTAGTGTAATATTCTCTAAACCTTTTAATTGTTAAACTGTATTCATACTGTATCTTTAGTGTAATATTCTCTAAACCTTTTAATTGTTAAACTGCATTCATACTGTACATCCTTAGTGTACTATTCTCTAAACCTTTTTAATTGTTCATACTGTACACCTTAGTGTAATATTCTCTAAACCTTTTAATTGTTAAACTGTATTCATACTGTATGTCTTAGTGTAATATTCTCTAAACATTTTAATTGTTAAACTGTATTCATACTGAGCTCCTTAGTGTAATATTCTCTAAACCTTTTATTTGTTAAACTGTATTCATACTGTACTCCTTAGTGTAATATTCTCTAAACCTTTTAATTGTTAAACTGTATTCATACTGTACTCCTTAGTGTCATATTCTCTAAACCTTGTAATTGTTAAACTGTATTCATACTGTACTCCTTACCGTAATATTCTCTAAACCTTTTAATTGTTAAACTGTATTCATACTTTACTCCTTGTTGTAATATTCTCTAAACATTTTAATTGTTAAACTGTATTCATACTGTACTCCTTAGTGTAATATTATCTAAACCTTTTAATTGTTAAACTGTATTCATACTGTACGCCTTAGTGTAATATTCTCTAAAACGTTTAATTTTTAAACTGTATTCATACTGTGCTCCTTAGTGTAATATTCTCTAAACATTTAATTGTTAAACTGTATTCATACTTTACTCCTTGGTGTAATATTCTGTAAACATTTTAATTTTTAAACTGTATTCATACTCTACTCTTTAGAGTAATATTCTCTACATCTTTTAGTTGTTAATCTGTATTTATACTGTACTCCTTGGTGTAATATTCTCTAAACATTTTAATTTTAATCCTCCACAAGGGGGGATCCACCTTGGATCCCGGAAACTACTGTCCCATCAGTCTGATGAGCCTTATCTGCAAGACCACGGAGCATATTATCATGGAACTTATAAACAAAGATATTGGCAACCTTCAAACAGTAGACCCCACCCAGTTTGGGTTTGTGAAGGGCCGATCTTGTCTCCTGAACCTGATTGACTTATTCGAATCAGTCTCCAGAGTCATGGACAAGGGTAAGGTGGTCCACACAGCCTATCTAGACCTTGCCAAGGCCTTTGACACCATCCCCCACTCTGGAATCATAGATAAACTTACTAAGCTGGGCATTAATCCCTACGTCACCCAATAGGTTGCTAACTGGCTAACTGATAGAACCCACATTGTAAAAGTAGCCGACTCCAAATCCAGCTCCAGACAAGTGACAAGTGGAGTTCCTCAGGGTTCAGTCCTGGGACCGCTCTTGTTTGGCATCTACTTCTCTGAAGTACAGGCCAACACTAAGGGACTCTGGCTAACAAAGTTTGCAGATGACTGCAAACTGGGAGCCATTAATGAATCCCCAAATGATGTGGATACTCTACAAAAGGGACTTACAGAAACAGATGCTTGGTGCCAGAGCCATGGGCTCAAGCTCAATGCCAAGAAAGGTATAGTTATCCCCTTTGGGAAAAAACATGTACCCATGAATTACCATATAGGTGGCAGTACAGTAAACACCAAAAGTGTGATAAGAGACTTGGGGACACAGGTGGACAGAGGTCTCACCTTCGATAACCACGTCGCCACAACAGTCAGAAAATCCTTCTATGTGGCACACCTCATCACTAAGGGCTTTTCATCCAGAAAAAAGGAGGTCATTGTCCCACTGTACTCATCCCTTATTAGACTCATTTTAGAATACAACACTCCATTTGTTATGTACCTGTCAAGACATCTGCAACAACTGGAAAGGCTGCAGAAATACCTCATTAAAAGAATCACATGCCTAAAGCAGATGCCCTACGCTGACCGCCTTAAAAAACTCCAGCTATACTCTGTCGCATATTGTCTACTCAGAGGCGATCTCTGATTAACATACAAGGCCATGTCAAACCCAGAGCTGTTGGACATGCTACACTTAAAGAAATCCCAATCCCTCAGAGCCACACGCTCCAGAGATCTAAACCTAGGCATCAGAATAAACAAAACATGCTGGAGGGATAGGTTCCTGACCCAGAGACTCCCCAGACTCTGGACTAGATTGCCCATACATGTCAAGCAGAGTGCCTCTTTGGCTCTCTTCAAAAGGAACCTTGATGATTGGATGGGAGAAAGGAAATTCACCCCAGGGATCATGTCAGTTGCCCTTGCTAGACAGGGGTCCAGGGAAGTAAACAGTGTGGGAAGAAATAGCCAGGGAATAGTTATGGCTAGGCTTGTATAGGCCCTAGGGCTGATAGCCTAGGACCAACCTATGAACCTATGAACCTATGTTAAACTGTATTCATACTGTACTCCTTAGTGTAATATTCTCTAAACCTTTTAGTTGTTAAACTGTATTCATACTGTGCTCCTTAATGTAATATTCTCTAACCCTTTTAATTGTTAAACTGTATTCATACTGTATGCCTTAGTGTAATATTCTCTAAACCTTTTAATTGTTAAACTGTATTCATACTGTACTCCTTAGTGTAATATTCTCTAAACCTTTTAATTGTTAAACTGTATTCATACTGTACTCCTTAGTGTAATATTCTCTAAATCTTTTAATTGTTAAACTGTATTCATAGTGTATGCCTTTAGTGTAATATTCTCTAAACCTTTTAATTGTTAAACTGTATTCATACTGTGCTCCTTAGTGTACTATTCTCTAAACCTTTTAATTGTTAAACTGTATTCATACTGTACTTAGTGTAATATTCTCTAAATCTTTTAATTGTTAAACTTTATTCATACTGTACTCATTGTTATATTCTGTAAACCTTTTAATTGTTAAATTGTATTCATACTGTACTTAGTGTAATATTCTCTAAACCTTTTAATTGTTAAACTGTATTCATACTGTACTCCTTAGTGAAATATTTTCTAAACCTTGTAATTGTTAAACTGTATTCATACTGTACTCCTTACCATAATATTCTCTAAACCTTTTAATTGTTAAACTGTATTCATACTTTACTCCTTGTTGTAATATTCTCTAAACATTTTAATTGTTAAACTGTAGTCATACTGTACTCAGTGTAATATTCTCTAAACCTTTTAATTTTTAAACTGTATTCATACTGTGCTCCTTAGTGTAATATTCTCTAAACATTTAATTGTTAAACTGTATTCATACTTTACTCCTTGGTGTAATATTCTGTAAACATTTTAATTGTTAAACTGTATTCATACTGTACTCCTTGGTGTAATATTCTCTAAACCTTTTAATTATTAGATCTATATACTGTTCTTCTCAAATTTTGGAAATTGTACTTGTTAACTGTTATTTTACCTATGCATTTTACTGCTGTGCACAAATATTTTACTTGTACTATATTTCTGTGACTCAAATATTTTCTAAATATCATAATTACTTGTATCATTTCTGGATCTTTTCGCCTCAGGTCTCCACTGAAAATGGGCCCCTGGCTCAGTTGGACTAACCCGGTTAACAATTGTCAGTACATAAATAAATAAATAAATATTAAGCCTATTCAAATTTGGGCTTGAATCTGCTCTTAATCTATGTCCCAACCCCTCTTATCATACAATCTCTTTATAACTAAAAAATAAAATAAATGAGTTTGAGATGCAATTTTATATACTTTAATTATTATTATTTCAGACATATGATTTCATATTCTCTCCAATAGTTTTCTATTAGATTTACCAATATAAAATGCTGAACACTGTCTGCATTTGGTAAATATACTGTCTTTCATGTCACAGGTGGCATAGGAAACTTATTTTGTGCAACTAGTAGGTAAATAAACTATACCTTGGGGCCAATTCAATTAATGTTAAAGTCAATTGCTAAAAAATCTTTTGCTCTACAGAAACCACACTTGCAATATATTACATAAAAACAAAACTCAACAGCTAAAACGTAAATAAATAAGACTTTCGTTCACCAAAACTTACATTTAAAATCTATTTCAACATCTCTTAAATATTGATTGTTAAAAAATGTTGAATATATATACACACATTGTCCTTACAGGGCTAATGACTTTGTTTAAGTGAACATACAAATATATAAAAATATGTACAAATATATAAAAATATGTAATACATAAATAAATACGCACTTTTCTATAAACTTGAAATAATATTGAATTAGGCCAAATTCTACCTTTTCAAAGATAAATATTTCAAAATACAACTAATGGAAACATGGTCATTCAAACCAGGGTACATATATGCACCCGTACGAATTTGCCAACTCAATTCACTCATTTCTAAATGAGTCTGCCACGGACCACCTCTAATATCGGCAGTTGTTTTACCTAAAATAGTAAATTTAAAATAATAAGGGTATATAAATGCACTAGGAATTGTTTTTTAATGTTTGTCTGATGAAGGAGAGACACTGTGCCCTCTGAAAGCGTTTTGCTAACAATAAAACAGTTACAATAAAACAGTATCTTTTATCGGGGTTGCGTTCCCAAGCTCTCTTTTTTGTTTTTACTAGTTTGTTCTGTGTCTTTTGTTGGCCGTAAACTATACCTTGAAATGAACTTAGAGAAAGTGCATCTATGGAATGGAGGGTCCCATTTATTTTCTGTTAGTATTGTATGAACAGATCTGTGTCACTCATTGTAGCAGAATATCTGTTTTAAGTTACGCACACATCTATAGTAATCTGTTTTAATATTTGTAAAACTGATTCCTTTAAGGATGTCCCAATGTTTCTTACCTATGTATTAAAGTGATGTTATGTCTCTGTTGTAAGTAAGTAGTATACATAAGGAACTGGAAGTGGAAAATTCTCAGAGGATCCTCACTAAAAGAATGCAGGGGCATAAGTAACATGGCCTATGCAGGCCACCTCAAAGCCATATCCCTGTATTCTGTCTCCTACAAGCTACTGAGGGGAGATCTATGTCTGGCATACAAGACATTGTCAGACCCCACATAGATGGACCTCCTGCATATCTACAAAACAAACTGCAGCAGAATTACCCATTCTAAGGACTTAAACCTTGCCTGTGATATAAATAGGACATATTAGACAGACAGGTATGTATCCCAGAGGCTACCTCTTCTCTGGAACAGGCTACCCATCCGTGTGAAGCAGAGTCCCTCTCTAATCCATTTCAGGTGTAACCTGGACATTTGTATGGGGAACAGTAAATTCATCTCTGGTTTGGCACCTACATCTCTAATGGGCACAGGCAGCCAGTAAATGGCTCATCTCCCACCCACTGATTGTAAATGTTACATCTGCCAAGCCCCTGCTTACACTTATCTAGGGCACCAGAACTTGTCAGAGATTTGGGATGCATGGATAGGCTTAAAAATGCCCTAATGGACCACTGGCCATTAGCCTAGTACACACCAATGAACCTGTGAACCTACAGATGTGTCAGAGACCCTTCATTTCCTAATATAATAACCACATCCTGTTGTTCTTTTATTAACTTATCAGGGTAACCTTTTTGATTAAACTCTCCTTCCAGACCTATCATTTGCTTTTCTAAATTTATCTGTTTACCCTTGTCAACCATAACATCTGTCCCTTAACAATATTACTGAACATATGTGGGGGGGTCCATACACATTCTGTATAGGTACATACTTATCCTGACACCTAATATTTATGTACAGAAAGTTAAGAACAACTGCCAAAATAACTTTTTTTAAATTTTAGGAAACAAAGACTTTTTCTAGATACAATGTAAAATATATAAATCTTGTTCCATAACATCCCACGGTAAAAAATAATACTTTTACAGTATAAAACTTTCATAAAAACAGGTTTGTGTGTTCTAAAACATTATTTGTATCCCACAAAGCCAATGCCAAGTAAGCATATGTGTTAGCAACCATGACCTTCATCTGCAAGTATAAATGTTCATTAAAACAGAATCAGTCATTCAGTAAAACCAGTGTTAGCAACGCACATACTGTTTGTGGACATCAATTCCATATTGATTTGGTATCACTGAAAAGAGAGAATCAACATCTTTAGTCAACAATGGTAAATGTTTTCTCCTTATTCATTGAATGCCACATAAAAGATGTAATAAATAATTATTCTCCTTGATAAAACTGAGTGAATGCTGTAAAGTCCCATTTAATGTCTTTTCTAAGAAGTAGGATATGGGTACCATCAACCAGCCTCTCCAGGACACTACGGGTTTCACTGGTAGATTTAAAAGGTATTTATGAATTTTAGGTAACCCATAGTAAATGGGAATGACAGGGTGTGAAATACAAAAAAAAAGTTCATTATATCTAAAGACAATTCACCATTCAGGTACATATTTCATTGTCAGAGAGCAAATCATTCACACTATCGAAATAAAAATGCTTATCCATTCCTAGAGCATACCCTACTTTCTCAGTTGCTTTAATTATAATTTTATCAATCTTGTCCAAGGCTTGTAGTGCTTCTCATCCTAAACATAGCTGTCATATGCGTGTCTATAACTGGCATTACTTCCCTTAAAATATATATATATATATATATATATATATATATATATATATATATATATATATATATATATATATATATCTTTCTCACAGCCTTTTTTGAAAGTTTAAAACCAGATGATTACAGGAATAAAGGTACTTTTTTTCTTAAAAGGGCTTCATATTAACATCGCCTTCAAGTATATTTGGAAATAACAGTTTCATATTTAAATCTGTTAAAAACAATCTAAGATCACTTAGAGTCTTTGAGAAGTTACTACTACTATAAAAGTCATTGCCCTATTTAAAACTGAGAGCTCAGCCTTGTTAATGAATAATTAGAAATAGAAGTGTTGCATCAGATGAAATGAAGGTGAACAATACGTAACTCTTTGAAGTAATGTGGTCTTGATAGTTATATAAACCAGACAGAGGCTGTTTTCTGCCTTTTTTATAATCTGAAGAAGCAATGTTGTGACAGCTTGATAATATAAGTGTTTCTCATGATGATTTAAGACAAGTTTTTTTGGAGTTTTGTTGGAGTTTTCCTGACCAGTCACATCTTTACTTGCTTGAGCATTGGTTTTGTTTGTTTGTTATATCAAGATTCTTAATAGAAATGACCATCAACAGTTTGGTTTAATGAAGGGTAGAATCTGTCTATTTAATTTGGTAAACTTCTTTGAAAGTGTTAGCAAGGCTACAGTGGCCATGTAATACATGTGGCATATCTTGACCTGGTCATGGCCTTCAACATTAAATCTCATGCTGACATCATACAAAAATGAAATGACTTAAAAATCAACCCGCATGTGGTAAGATGGATAAAACTGTCTGAAAGACAGAACCCACACAGTGTGGGTTGCAGCTGTCTCATAAGAAAGTATAAGAGTAACCAGTGCTGTACCTCTGGATTTGGCACCAGGACCTCTTCTTCTTGGTAATTACTTTTCAGGTCTCCAAGTAGAGTACCAAGATCTCTGAATAACAAAGTTTTCAGATGGTGGGAAACTAGGAGGTATTGTTAAGTCAGACACAGAATGAACTCTTCCTAGTAAACTTTTGATCTACCAAAACTGGCTTAAACTAAGTTCTAAAAAAGTACCGTATCATTACTTTTGGTAGCAGGCCATCCCCTCATCATACTGTATAGACAACACACCACTAAAAATGAAACTGTAGTCAGTGACCTAGGCACATGGGTTGATAGATTCTTCCCTTTTGATCATCATGTATAACAGCTGTCAGGAAATTATTTTATTTGGTACAGCTAATTGTCAAAGTAATATCATCAAGGTCTGAATATGCAGCCATTCCCTTATACAACATTATCATCACAGATCAGGCCAAATATACATTACAATGCTCCCCTTATGATACAGCTTATTAAACATATCAAGCAATTACAAAAGTGCCAAATATTCCTTTCTAAAATTAAAAAAAAAAAAAACAGGCCTAAAGTATCATGACAGGCTAGAGGATGACCCCTTTATTCAGTGATGTTTTGCCTTTTAAGGGGAGATCACTGTCTTCCGTACTAGAAACAGATTGCCATTGACCTCTGGTATCTCTGCTAGTCCAATATCTCTACTAGTATTAGAGCCAGGAACCTAAATCTTCACCAGAAAATAAATAAAGCATGGTAGAGGGATAGGTGTATAACCCAGCACCTCCTAAACCTCTGGAATAGACTTCCCATGCATGTTATACAGCGAGACTTACCATCTTCTCTTATACATAACTTAGATGAGTTAATGGATAGGATATACACAAACTTAATCAAGGATGGACTGCTACGACCCTCCTGTAGAAAGGTGACACAGCCTCATATTGGGCATTGGCTAGGTACAAATACTCATGAGACAAAGTTAGTGTGGAATATCTTTGAATTTATAAATCTATGAGCTGATCATGTTAGCTGTCATGAAACAAGCATAATTAGAACTGGTATAAATACTCAAACCATAAAAATATTGAGCAAAAGGGAACGTGTTCCTTTTCAAACTGCTGAAGAAGTTCTTGATGCAGTGCCTAATGCATGATTCTTTTCAGTGCTTAATGCTAATCGATGGCTTTGTCGGAGTAAATCGAATGAAATTTATTATAAGCACTGAAATTCTGGCATGCCTTTCAGAACATAGTAGTTTTCAGGATTTCATTTGGTACATCTTCAGCCATAGAAATATTTGAAAGAGCAGTAACTGAAGCCATTTGAGATTTGAAAGCTGTAGTCAATATGAATGATGCATCTGTGAAAGAATGTTATTAAGCTATTCCACACATTCTTATGACATGGCATATTAAGCTATTTGACAGGCTAAGACAGAAAGACTGGATGTTAAACATTGGAAAATAGCAGCACTACATAAATCATTCATAGTGTGACCTCAGGAGGCATCACAAAGACTCTTATGATGTGTGTACTATAGTATAGTTTATACTAAATTTAACATGCAGAAGCTTCAAGACAAATAATCTTTTGATTCCCTGGTGTAAGCCAAAATCATATTACATTTGTATGATCTCATTGTATGACTTGTGAAACTATTAGAGCAGGATGTTACTAGATTTTGTCCAAGGAACAGGTGAGAAGTTTTGATATATTAAAAAAAAACAAAAGCTATATAGATGTTCTATGATGTCTCCCTTAGCCTGTAACACTTCAAGAGTACACTAATTAAGAAGGTTATAGTTCAGGAATGTAGTACAACAGCACACAGATCTAGAGCTTTGGCAAACAGCAATGCACAAACAGAGAAAAAGTTAATAACCACGTTGTTGTTAGACATTCCATGATTTATATATATATATATATATATATATATATATATATATATATATATATATATATATATATAGACACACACACACACACACACACACACACACACACACACACACACACACACACACACATATATGTTTAAGTGTGTGTGTGTGTGTGTGTGTGTGTGTGTATTGGAAATCTGTGCAATGTAGTCTGATCATAAGCCATTACAAAATATCTTCAAGACATCAATCCGCATGGTTATATCAAGACTCCAGAGGATGCTAAATTTAATGAATGTGAAGTTTAATATGATCTTGGCAGATTGATTCTTGTAGCAGAAACACATAGCAGGTCTCACCTACAACAATTTGTAAAAGACAAAGAAAAAGACATGGGAGCTCTATGGGTAATTTTACAGTTACATATATCAGCAAAACATGCAGTGGAATAAAAGGAAATTTACCAGACATGACACAGAAATAAAAATGCTATAAAAAGTATTATGAATGTATGATTAGATCTATGAAATAGGTATATCCAGACATTCGACTGCATTTTCTTGATGTGAAGGAGTATTCATGTTTACAAGTCTTGATGTTTAATGTAAATACAATTATAATTATTAGTCAATTCCAAGACACAACACTGCATATATTTCATGGATCATATTTGGGAGTTATAACATTTTAAACAACAGCTTGATTTTGTTGTTTGGCAAAAATGTCACAATAATTTAATGAAATGACTCAGAGACTAGACACCTTCAAAACTTTTCATAATCATAACCAGGATGAGGAATTGATGCAAGATGAAAGTCTTTCATGAAACATTGTCTGATTGAAATTATTTCAGTACAAAATGTTTCATTATTTTCTGTGTGTAGACTTACTCAAAGTATCCTGACAATATGCAGCTGTTGAAACTGCAATTCATAATATGAGAGATATTCTGAAATCTGTCAGTGTTAGACATGGAATAAGTGATGGTCCGCAGTTCAGGAGTCAAAAGTTTAAAAATGTGGAATAATGAGAATTTAAATATATTGTCTAGCATTAGATATCTGCAAGTCAAAAGGTCAGTACAATAGTGTAAACAATTAAAATATCATTTGTCTGTATGAAATTCTGCAGAATCTGACCATTATACTTGAATACAGAATTTCACTTTTCCAAAGAATGGGATTTTCATCAACACAATTACTGAACAATAAATGTCCTA
The DNA here is from genome assembly GCF_019279795.1 of Protopterus annectens. Taxonomy (NCBI): domain Eukaryota; kingdom Metazoa; phylum Chordata; order Ceratodontiformes; family Protopteridae; genus Protopterus; species Protopterus annectens. The sequence continues at coordinate 130,788,878 of NC_056730.1, read as the reverse complement.
ACTGAAAACTTAATTACTGGTATTCATTATTGATGCCACAGATTCAAGGAATGTGACTAATAACTGAAGCAACAAAAGCAAAATAACTACAATGACAAATGTGTAAAGAAATTACCAGAGATAAAGGAGGGTGAAAATTAAGGCTGCATGTAAATTGTGCAGCTTAATAAAATAAAGATGATAGAAAAAAACGATATGTAGTAGTCCAACAGCTAAAAATAAAAATATTATAAAAACATGCACGGGGATGAACCAACTATTTTAACATACAATAATTTAATTCAACACTTTCGCCTGACACAGACTTCATCAAAAATATATCTTCTTTAAAAAAACACTATTATGTATATGTATACCATACCAACCACAAACCTTAAACAATTCAACAATTATTTAATCAATTAAAAATCTTAAAAACACAGTGCAATGCTGTATATGTATTATTTCATAACTTCTGCTTTTTTTAAACATTTAATATGCTTAGTTTTATTTAAACCTGGACATACATCTGCTCTTAGTTTTAATTGCTACGCCATTTCTTTCATCCCTAACCTCTTTTTAAAATCGCCATCCCTTAAATCTTCTAAAACTTGATCAAGTGCAAAAAAAATTAAAATTTCTTATGTTTACTACAAACACGGGTATGTTTAAATAAAGCATTGCTGGTGCCTATGCTTTTTATAAAATAAAGATGTTCTTTAATTCTCTTACTTAAAAATCTGCTGGTCATACCTACATAAATGCTTGACATTTGGAGCACATGCTAATATAAATAACCCCCTTGGAACTGCAAGTAAAATGACCATGTGCCACAATTGTGTGTTCTAAATGTTCTAAAATAACATAATATTGATACATACATACATATAAACAGTATACATACATATTTTATATATATATATATATATATATATATATATATATATATATATATATGTATATATATATATATATATATAGGTGTGTACTAGGTCAACAGACCTGGAACCTTTATAAGCCTAGCCCATAGAAGTGCCCTGGCATTATGCTGCCAGTAGTTCTCAGTGTCTCTATCAACTAGAGCCACTGGAGTGATCCCCGGGGTGAACTTTATATTCCCCATCCACTCATCAGGATTTCTCTTGAAAAGGGCCAGTGAGGTGCTGTGCTTGACATGTATGGGAAGTCTATTCTAGAGCATGGACTCTCTCTGGATTATGAACCTGTCCGTCGAGCATGTTCTGTTGATTGTGGTAATGAGGTTGAGGTCCTTGGAGCATGTGGTGCAGAGGGCTTGGGATTTCTTTAGGCATAACATTTCTAACAGGGCCAGTCAGGCATGGCTTTGTAAGTCAAGCAAAGATTGTCTCTTAATACACGATATGAGACAGAGAAAAGCTGGAGCTTTTTGAGTCTGTCCATGTAGGACATGTGTTTAAGGCCTAGGATCCTCTTCGTGAGGTACTTTTGTGGCCTTTCCAGCTGTTGCAGGTGTTTAGTGAGGTACATGCCAAACAGAGCATTATACTCAATGATTGGTCTAATGAGGGAAGAGTAGAGAGAGATGATGACCTTTTTCTTCCTGGATGCAAAACCCTTGGTTTTTATATACACACACATATACACATATGTATATTCCCAGAAAATCTGTATTTTGAGCATTGTATTGCTGTCTGTATCATTCCCAAGGGGTTATGCTTCTACAAGTTCCTAAATGGAATTACATCTAATGACTCGTTTTTTTTCAGGAATTAGTGGAATTTTTTAACAAGGCTGGACTGGAAATGTTATGATTGCTCATCAAAAATAACAATGAGGTTATTGGACAACTAAAAGATAGTATTGTAAAGATGGATGAATATATTAATAATTTGCTTAAGCAGGCATCAGATATGTGATGTGAATATGAGATTATGTTTTTCTTTGACTGGTAGATTTGAAAACACTGTTACAACTTAGAAACAAAATAACTGAATAACCTTTAATCAATGAAAATCTTTTTCCTAATTCCAAAAATGGTCTCTATCCTACGGGACTGTCCAAGATCGGTGTCCAAGTAGAGGAAAATACTGTCCCCTTAAATAGACAAAGATCATTTAGTGGAAATGACATCAACAGGTCTGATAGGTCAGAGGAAGCCCAGCAAGGACAGGAAGCAAGTGATACGAACTCAATTGGGGATAAACATGAACTATATAGGGATAAAAGAAACAGAGTGACAATTAAAACTTAGAGGAGATATTTTTCCAGGTTTAACTGAAACTACAAATATTGTTTATACAGCATTGCACCGTGCTTTTAAGATTTTTAACTGATTAATTAATTGATGAATTGTTTAAGGTTTGTGGATGGTAGGATATACATATAAATAATATTGTTCTTTAAAGAAGATGTATTTCTGATAAAGACCATGTCAGACAAAATCAGTGAATTAAACTATCGTACACTAAAATAGTTGGTTTGTCCCCATGCGTAATTGTGTAGTATTTTTTATTTTTATATTTTGCAGCTTGATGTTCAAAGAAGCCATTTTCCAGGAGCAGTTAGTTGCCATAAAAAAATCAATATATGTTTAAGAGATCTTGGATATAAGAAATAAGAAACAGGCCAGCACTAAGGGACTCTGGCTAACAAAGGTTGCAGATGACTGCAAACTGGGAGCCATTATTGAATTCCCAAATTATGTGGATATTCTATAAAAGGGCCTTACAGAAACAGATGCTTGGTGCCAGAGCCATGGGCTCAAGCTCAATGCCAAGAAATGTATAGTTATCCCCTTTGAGAAAAACCATGTACCCATGAATTACCACATAAGTGGCAGTACACTAAACACCGAAAATGTGATAAGGTATTTAGGGACACAGGTGGACAGTGGTCTCACCTTCGATTACCACATCACCACAACAGTCAGGAAATGCTTCTGTGTGGCACACCTCATTACTAATGGCTTTTCTTCCAGAAAAAAGGAGGTCATTGTCCCACTGTACTCATCCCTCATTAGGCCCGTTATAGAGTAGAATGCCCCATTTGGTATGTACCTCACAAGACATCTGCAACAACTGGAAAGGCCACAGAAATACCTCACTAAAAGAATCACAGGCCTAAAGCAGACGCCCTATGCTTACCGTCTAAAAAAGTCCAGCTATACTCTATCACATATCGCCTACTCAGAGGGGATCTCTGCTTATCATACAAGACCATGTCAAACCCAGTGCTGCTGGACATGCTACACTTAAAGAAATCCCAATCCCTCAGAGCCACATGCTCCAGGGATATAAACCTGGTCATCACAATGAACACAACATGCTGGAGGGATAGGATCTTGACCCAGAGACTCCTCATACTCTGGAATAGACTGCCCATACATGTCAAGGTGAGAGCCTCTTTGGCCCTCTTCAAAAGGAACCTTGTCGATTGGGTGGCAGATAGGAAATTCACCCCCGGGGTCATGTCAGTCACCCTGCTAGATAGGGGCCCAGGGAAGTAAATATTCTGGGAAGAAATAGCCAGGGAATTGTTATGGCTAGGCTTGTATAGGCTTAGGGCCAATAGCCTACTAACAACCTATGAACCTATGAACTTGTTCAAAATACTATTTTTTTTCAGAGGCACTTATTAGGTTAATGACCCCAGAGGTCTTTTTAAAATCTAGTCATGTTTTGTAAAGGTAAAAATAAAGTTTTGTGCCTTGTGTTTGTAACATGTACACTTTAACCATTATGTCAAACTGTAACTCCTAAGATGAGCACCAACATAGGTGAATACTAAGCTAGCTGCACTGAAGGGTTATTTCAAACATAGCTAATATCTCAATGTTAGAATCAAACCTTATATGTTGTGAAGGCTAGAATCAAACCTTGTACCTTGTGAATATGAAGTGAAAACCTTAAAAATTATGCCAAACCCATCATAAACATGAGAGAATGTTTGCCGTTTATGAATGTCCATACTTTAATATCAACCTTCAAACAATGTACTTTTTTCTTAGAAAGACAAACAATTTTACTGTTGCTAGTAAAATTCAACATAGAGAAGACACAGTCCAGAAATCTCATCATCATGATTCCATCAGTAAACAAAAATTGTTCTAGAGAAATCTGTAGGAAAGCAGTAAGTTGTGTATAAACAATACATGAGATATGGGAGCATAATTAAAAAAATTATAATGAATGTACATAATATGTAGTGACTATACATTTCTGAATGATTTTTTTAAGTTTTGACATAAATGCTGTTGAATCAGGAATGTGTTTGAACTTTGAATTATTGTAGTTTCATGTAACACACTACTTATAGCGGTAGTATATATCAAAATCTGTTCCACTATGTCTATATGAACCAGAAGAATTTCATCAAAGCTTTAACTAGTAGGAAAAAACAGTGTTTTTTGGAGGGCTATATTTTCATCTATCCTTTCCACTCCCATCTGAAGTATACTAATATCAAGGCCTCACAATCATGGAGAAAACTGCAAGTCTTAAAACTCTGAGCAACTAACTTTGCAGAAAATAGAAACTACACCGGTAATGATTCTCCCTACAAATAAGCAATTAGTAAGTTGGTATTAGGGGGATGTGTACATGATGAGCTCTATTCTTGTCCTACTTACACGTGATCAAGGGTAGGGAAGAGATATCAAAACCAATGTATGTAGCTGGAGGAGTTAGGTGAGAAGGGAAATATGAGAGGCCAATTCCAGCTTACCTAGCTTAGGGGGAAGGTGGTGGTCTGGTTCACTGCAACACTGACACCTACAGGACTAAGAGAGTATATGGCATGCACCAGTGTTGGCAGGGGGATGAATATGCTACAGGAACCAGACTTAGCTTGTATGAAAGTATGCATGCGTCTGCCTAGGAATCATCTATAGTGGAATTAACATTCAAAAAAGAGGAGGGGTAAGGAAGGAGTTTGATGCCTTAGCCATATGACAGCCTACACTCAGCATGTACCTCTTGTCTCTAAATGGAATGACTGGACCTATGCATTCTTGACTCATTCTGGAACAAATAGACCAAAAAGATCTCACCTGATCTTGGGAATGAAAGGGTCTGACTTTCACCATAAGAATGAATGAATGATTGAATGAATAAAACTATAAGACTCTAGCAGGTGTATTTGATGGGCATGTGGGGCTAAAAAAGGTCAGCAGATGTAAATCCAAATTCAGTGAATCTACCTATTATAGCTTTAATCTTTTTATAGTTAAATAAATGCATCATAGGTACATGGTAATAACATTGCAGTTACAGCTTTAAGAGGGAGTTAACACTGCAGGGTGTGTATTATGTGATTACCTAGTATTTAGTAGTTTGAGTAAAGTTTAAGATGAGTAAATATCTTTTGCCCTAGTCTCTTCTTTCAGCCATTGCTGAAAATATGTGTACTGACACTGTAAAGATATTTCACACAGCTTTTCTGAATATTGTCATTATGAATTTCACAGATCAGTCTGTCCTGAAATACTTCATCTATGTTATACTGGATTCTGATAATGACTAGAAAAAAACATAACAGCAATTGTGTTACACTTAGTAAATATATCTGTTTGTGTAGCCTTTGGACTATGTGTTTTTTTTCCCTTGGAGGAGTCCACAGGATGATCTCAGTGGTTGCAGTCCAGCAGCCATTTGTTTTTCCACTGAGAAGACAACCCTTCAACTTAATCTTTCTCAGTGAAGGAATCAGGTATTACAGAGTTGGCTAGTCTGCAGATCCTGGAGAATGGCCTACCTCACCCTCTCAAGAGGTATATGTGTACTGCTCTACATGTGCAACCTCCAGGCAAAGTGGTACACCACTGTGCAACATGCACATGCTAGGCTCATTGTTGTGGCTGATAAATTTGCACTCCTGCAGGTGTTACAAATGCAATGAGCTGAGCAGCTCACCTCCCCCAAGATGGGAAAGCTGGAATCAGCCTCTCAATCCCATCTTCCCTTGCTCAGTTCCTCCAGCACCATTGTCACTAGTATAACATGGGCCATCTGGGGTACAGTCAGGGATTTAGCATCTATGCCTGCATGGCTGGGTTATATATGAAATTCATGATCTTATTAAGCACATATATAGACTTAATAAATGGATAAGCAAAAGTGATGTGTCTTTCTTATAAAACAAAAACAGAGGAAGCAGAGAGCTCAATCATTCATAGTTTATTCAAAAAACAGAATGTAAAGGCACAAAGCTTTCGAGTTGCATCAACTCTTTCTCAATGCAGATAAAAAACATTCACTACACTCAAGTATAAAAAACAAAAGTGTGGTGCAGACAAGTTGATCTCCCAAAAGCACAACTGAAGTGAAGTAAAACAGGAGAAGAGACCAGACCACAGCTTATAAAATCATACACAGATTTATTCCAGTAGTAAAAAGAGTGAGCGCTTTCGCAGCCGGAGCTGCTTCATCAGACAAGAACTCATTGCATTTCCTGTCATTTAAATTCATGCAATCCAATCATAGACCAACAACAATTAAGAATTAATCACTCAATACATTTTTTCAGTCAAATATAAGGTGGTATAAGTATATGAAATTAAATGATATAATTAGTAAAATACTAAAATATTTTGCAAGAATACTAGAAAATCTCTATGTATGCATTTTAATTAATTTTTTGTTGTAATTGTCTGCAGTATTTTTGTAGTATTTATGCAAAATATTGTGAAATAGTCTTTCTCAGATGACAGTTTTTGATTCCATCCTTACTGTAATTAAGGGTATCTTGGAAACTCTTGCTTGTTCAATCTCTCAACCTTACTGGAATCCTATGGTGGTGATGATAACAGGATAGTTAAACATGAATTTCTTCTTTAATTAATCCGTTGCTGACTTTGTTTAATTAATCTATCTTGCAGATAATATTACACCATCTAATAGAAATTAACAAGGGCTAGCCAATTTCCAAAGAAAGGTAAACATATCAGAGTTAAGTATTTTCAATCCAGTTCTTTACTTCCTACTTTACCAAAATGATTGAGATAATTGTCCATCAGCAAGGTACTGAATTATTTGCGTGAAAACCACCTTTTGTCTGTTAGCCAATATGCTTTCCATCCATTCCATGGTAAACATAGTGCCTTGATCCAATTTGTTCAAAAAGCATAGAGGTTCTTGGACAGCAGCTGCATTAAATTGTTCCTCTGTAGCTGTCTTCAAGGCATTTGCAGGGATGACAGTGGTAATACTGAATTTTCTCTTTATAGCTGTGTTTAAAGCTTTTGATGTGGTGAACCATGAATGGGTCTTATGACATGCTTGATGTGAGATCCTTAAACAGGATGATAGAATGGTTTCAGAGCTACTAATATGACAGGTTTACTATTGAAATTCCAAATCCGCTTCGGTCAACCATTCAGAATGCTGACCTGAAATGCTGAATTCAGAATTTCAAAACAGCAACCAACACGAAAATGAATACATCGGCATCCGCATTTAGATGTCACCTCCTGCTATGCACATTAACATACTGTTATACTCCACAGTCAACAGTATGTTAATTCAACTATTTTGCAGGGGGAATATGCCCTCT
>NC_056730.1:130751369-130776369 GCF_019279795.1 Protopterus annectens | reverse complement strand
ATGATTGTCTAGTCAATGATATATGCCCCAAACCTAGTTCAGTTTATAACCTACAATATAAATGACAGGTAGCAGGTCTGATTACTGAACATAGTCCTATTTTGCTATCATTCTCTAACAGAACCAGCAGATATTCTAACACATTTATATTAGCACGTCACATTTAAAACAATTTAATAAAACAGTTCTTCCATTTTCTTTCCTGCGTGCCAAAGCCGATTTCCTTCTAAACTTTATTCTTTTATTTACCTTGTAACAATCATGACAATTTAACGCTGGTGAATAAACTTGTTACTATTGCTTAAATTTATAAACTTCTGAAATTTCAGGAAGAATCGTTTAGAACCAATATAAAATGATTACAAAACAGTCAGACTATTAAGGCTGTAATTGCTTTTTTAAAACTTAATAACTATAGTGAAGCTAATTAATGCTGTATAGAATGTGTTCAAGCATGAACTTTAGGGCAATTAAAATATGATTTACATCAGGAAACCAATGTAACAAACAATGAATGTCTGCTTCTGTTAGAAAAAAATGCCTTATTTGATTGAATTTTACATTTTATTCATGTAGTATTAAGCAAATTAATAATTTAAGTAAGACTTATTTTAAATCACTGCACTTAATACTAAATGGCAGTTGATGACTTTCAGGGTTATATAACATCCTAAATGTGATAAATTAAATATCAAGCTTTGCTGGCTATTAAAAATGACTAATGAATCTCAATAAATTAAATATCAAGCTTTGCTGGCTATTAAAAATGACTAATGAATCTTAATAACTAGAAACATTAAAATATAAAAGGTATTGATCATAATATAACAAAAATGAATGAAGACTTATATGCCTTTGTATCGCGATCCATATATAATTAAATATCATCATATGTCATAATGTATACACTAGATAAGCAAATAACTGAAGGAAAAAAAATGTGATTTCAGAAGTAAAACTCTACATGAGGCCTTTAGCTTCATACAATGCTCATTCAGAGAGTAAATATTGCAGTGATATAGTGGCACCATTGCATTGCTACCCAAAATATTTAGCATGAATGTTCGTAAATATTTAATTTTGATATTTCCAAAATGTGTAACTGTCACATTTACTGAACTCTATTCACAATGACCAAGGTTTGATATCAAATTTCAAATGGCACGTATGACATACAGTCAATAATATGACCTGAGAATGCAGCTACTCTATAATCTTGGATAGGAAAATGAGGTCTTACTAAATATCATAAATTTTGTATAGTGCCAGATGTGTGTAATATAGTGCAAAACTGAAAACAGCACACCAGAGGGAAAAAAATTATACTTGCATTAGAAATAGATGGAGTAAAGCTGTTTCACACATCTAATAAGAATTAATGTATACATTATTAATATTTTCATTTGCAAAATTTGTAAATAAGTGACTCCCAAGGAACCATTTCTGGCTTTAACTTGGGCATATATAATATGGGTATTCTGCAGTATTACTTATAAACACTGCTACTTTGAAACATGTTTTAAGTAAACTTGACACAAAACAGAGCATATGATGTAAGATGACCAATGCTGTTTGTTCAAATAGGAGGATTTCTGAGATACGCACAAAATCATTCAAGATATAAGACTTTGGTTGCCCTCTGAAAGAACAAAGATACGATGCAGTTATTACATAATACAGTGTGTACATCACTGTGTGGGTCAGTGTATTCTATAGAAAGTGAAATTTGTGATGCAAGTGAAGAGTAGAACTTCTTTGTCGAAAGCATAAATCTAGACCATGGAGGGTAGTACTTAAAAAACAGACACTTAAACTTTGAGTTAGTGGTAAAATAAGTGAAAAGACTGTCATTCACAAATCATTTTATCTTGAGGTAATAAGCAGTGAGGACTGCCTTTTCTGGTCTATTTTATAGAGCAGTACATACATACTGGATATTTTGTGAATAAACAAGGGAACTATAACAGGAAACATGCATTCTTTTAAGGAATTGATATGACAATGCCTAAGCTAGAGACTATATGCTTTGTATTACTTTAGAGAAACACTTTCTTTTTTTTATTATTTCCAGACACTCTCTATAGAAAGAAAAGCAGATTGTTATGTTAAGGTTCATATGTTATTACTAGGCTAATTACCCTTGTGGGCCACTTTAAGCCTAGCCAATTACCCCATGTGAGACTCAAACCCTGCACCTTTGATCTTTAATTTGAACACTTTAACCATTATGCCAACCTTCCACCTGTTTTTAAATGCATTCACAGTTCTAATGACAGGTTTGATGAACAGAAAAATTAGCAAGAATGAAGCTGCAGACTAGATGACCTAGTTAAACTTATAAATTAAATTAATTTGGCTACGTCTACCAAATCAAAAGTCTGAATACTCCCTTGACATTAACAAAATAAAGATATATTAAAAGATTATTTAAAATCAGATATTTTATTCATGAAAGTCCCCATGATGCCCAAGCAATACATCCTACTTAATAAACTAACCATCTTTCAGAAGAAAGGGATGATGACTGCAGTGATCTCCATAAATGAATACATTTTTTAATAAACTATGCATTATCATAAACTTATCATCACATTGATTGTGAACATGTTTTTGAATTAAATATTTATTAAAAACGTGGATGAAAATGTTGATTTAACAGTTTACAACTGCTGAAAGCTTTCAGTTACGTATTCGTATTCTGTTAATTTGCAAAATATTTGATTATAAAGTGAATAAGATTTGGAACCAAAAAGAACAAAGAGAAAATCTTGGGTCTTAACAAATAAGTAAGACAAAACCCAAGTAACACCCAGTCAATAAGGAAACTGAACAAACTTCCACATTCACTCAAAAAAGGTAGGGACTCCAAAACATTCAGAAAATAAATGATTGTGTAAAGTTAGGTGCTTTTGTTCCAATAACATGTCATCAGAACTGATAAAAAAACTCATCTTACAAGTATTTAAACCCGAATAACAGGGAATAATGTGACTAGAACAACAAATCAAATTAATACTAATAATTTGTGTTTTGACACTGTTGAAAACATCACCAAGGCAATGGATGAGGGCAAAATAGTGCACACTGCCTACCTTAATCTAGCTAAGGCATTTTTTTATTTAACTCCCACTCTAATATCACCCACCCCTTCTAACCACTACATTTCTTTCCACTGATCTAACTACCTTGATTATAGCAAGCTCAGATGCTCATAAGCCTAGTACTTATTATACAGCAGGAACTTCTTATTGTAACATTTGTTAATGTCTGTTATGTACTTCACAGATACAGAATCTAGTTGTCTACTGATGTACTATGGTCTTCATCTGTAAATATGTTGTAAGTAATTGCTATGTTAAATTGTTAATCGCTATGTAATCCAAAGTAACTACTGTCTGTTTATTTTAACTGTGGAGCTTTTCACCCCGGGCCTCCGCTGAAAATGGACCTATGTCCAGTCGGACACTCCCGGTCAACAAATGTAAATAAATAAATAAATAATACAATACCATACTTGGGGATTTTAACTAACTCAAGGAATTAGAAATAAACTCCTGTGTAACTCACTGGATAGTCAGTTGGTTACAAGCAGGACCCAGAAAGTTAGGATTGGACAGACCAGCTCCATAAAGAAGCTGGTTGCCAGTGGAGTACCTCAGGGGTCTCTGCTGGGTCTGCTCCTCTTTGGCATCTATACTTCAGAACTGTCAAGGACCTCTGGCTTACCAAGTTTGCAGATGATTACAAACGTGTGTGTGTGTGTGTGTGTGTGTGTGTGTGTGTGTGTGTGTGTGTGTGTGTGTGTGTGTGTGTGTGTGTGTGTGCGCATGTGAGATATATTATAAATGTGCGGATTATTGTTGCTGTACATTTTGAATTGTATTGTTGGAAGCATAACTCTCAGAATACTGCTAAAAATTAGACTGGCCCAGTTAGAAATCTGGTTAGTAAAATATAAATATTAATAACTAATTGCACTGGTGATTTTTTCTCATTCACAAAAGAATTAATAATTTATCAAAAAATAAATAAGTGTATGCATTCAAGATCATATGTCATGAACACTGAATGAATAACTCTTATGGTAGCTTTTCATTAGTCCTGGCACTGTGTCTATAATACTCTGCAGATATATATCAGACAAACCACAATCTATGGTATCATTAGCTTATTCTTCCGTGATTTGCTTGCAGCCCGATATTGTTATGGCACATAGTTGGATGTCTACATACACTGACGATGACCAGCTACCACCATGCTACCTTGAAGTTATTTCACACTGCCATTAAAGGTAAGTTTAATGGACAAAATGGAAAATCCAAGCTATCTCCATTGTGACTGTCATTCACTGACCCTAGCTGCTCCTAAGGACTGCCAAAGATGGGTATCAAAGGGAAAATCCACACTCAAAAGTGTGACCCTCTATATTAGTAAAGAATGGCTGAACAGGCAAATTGATGGTGAAGCATAGTCAGGAACAAAGATCATTAGGTTATCTTAGGTAAGGATTCAGAAAGGGCTACCATCAGACCAGCAGTAAGCAGTAGCATGGGAGGAAAAGTGCTGGAAGACACCCTTCATAATTCGTAGACAAGCCCACTACAGTGATTCTATACAGTATGCAGAGTCATCATGGTGGGTCATCTCCATAGCCTTGCTAAATGCTAAGGAGACATTCCAGGAGTAACTAAGGATGGGGGTTGGTATAATGGTTAAGGTGTCTACCTCACAGCCACAAAGTACAAGGTTTGATTCTCACCTATGAAAGGGAAATTTATTAGGCTTAAAATAGCCTACAAGGACAGCTAGCTAAGTACTTACCTATGAACAGCTTGGTGTGGGGCAGTCAGGCTCCCAGAAGCTCTGAGGTTTTAGGTGCTATTATAAACCTATGTTAATTATCCATGTGCTGTCCCCTGGAAATGCCTACAGATGGGATTTTCACACCATAGCAATTCAGAGACTTGTTTGGGTGTGTACGTTTGCGTGGCCAGCTGTGTTAATTAACAGAGACAAAATGCCATGTCCTTCATCACCTCCAATGGTAGAGACCATATTACAGGTAAGTATCTGTGGGTTTAGTAAAGGTAGTTATGGAGGGGTGAATATGCTTATATGTGCAACAGTGTGTATCTGTTTGGGTGGGTGGAGTAGCGGGGTTAGTTAGGGGATCTCTACAGTAGGTTTATGTATATGCATTTGTGTGTGTGTGTGTGTGTGTGTGTGTGTGTGTGTGTGTGTGTGTGTGTGTGTGTGTGTGTGTGTGTGTGCTAATGTGCGAGAGTCAATGAGAGATGTGTGTTCCAATGGAATGCATGGGTGACTGATGGTAATTACCACTGAAAAATATTGTTTAGCTCTGGTGATAACTACACCCTATTCAAACACATGCTTAGTTGATAATGAGGGCTTCCTCACTGCTGCTAATCATGTCTCAGAAGTGCATTTCCCACCATCATGTAAACTGACATTTTCTGTCACAGACATTTACAAGCGCAGGGGCTCTTTTCTGAATCACAGCAATAGTATTAAAAAATTGTTGTCTGAAACGTTTGTGAAAAATAAATAAAATCTTACTTAAGGTGATGAACCTGATTTGGACCCAGAAAGGTACAGGCATGATTACATTTTCTAAACATTTCCAAATTGTTAAGCTAACATAATTAAAAAAAAATGAAAAAGTATACTGTCTATTTTTGTATGTTTACCTTTTGGGTCATCTTTATCCAAAATTGATCGTGTACAGTGAAATAAAACATTACTGATTAAGTGCTTTGTTATTAGTGAAAAGTTCACCTAAATGTAATCACAGAATGAAAACTATATTGAATATATTGTACTAAAAGAATGAAAATTATTTAATCAGTAAATGTCAGTTATGAAATGGTCTTGCTGAAAACAAATAACTGTACTAATATGGTTTAGTATGATGTTTGCTTTTTGAAGATAACCAGTAACAGTACAAAACATATGGAGCATTGCAGTTTTGTTTTGTTTTCTGCAGATGAAGCTATGTTTTGCATTAGTAGATAGTGGTGTACCCCAACTTGATCACATTACAGCTGAGTGTGCCTCCAGGCATTTCTGCAGTTACCTCCTACTGCGCCTTTAGTCATCAGATATTGCTTGTTCATATAAGTATTATTAATTCCAAAACCATGCTACGTACAAGGTATCGTGTTTATATTACCTCGTTGAAATTTTACTGCATCGAAGCAATAAATGTCGAACACAATTGATCGAAGCAGCAAAATATCGAACGAGGATAAAAAAGCAAAAAAACAAAAAAAAAAAGTTAAAGGTTGCAGGCAAGGGGGCAAGCCCCCCTGCACCCCCCACGCCCACCGCTACTTAAATATACCAACTTCAAGACAAAACTACATTGAGATAAATGGAAATCTCCCCTACGGAGATTTCCATTTTCCTGGCCGATATTCTTTGCTTTCGATATTGTTATGCCGACAATATCGGATTCGATATTGTCACCTTGTGACAATATAATATAGACCCGGAATTACAATATTTTATCTTGACGCATACATGATGACAAACAATTGCATTGATATTCGACCTCTGTCAATGAGTATTTGTTAGAACTGTAAGGTGATAACTTAATTTTTTAAAGGCTCAAGCCACACCCACTAGGAGTCAAAGGTACACCCTCAAAAGAGCTGTACTGGACGGAATGAGTTAAGAAAGTCTACACTTAAGCATCATAAATGGGGAAAAGAAGGTATCTCTTACCAGTCTTGCACTGCATGAAAAGATTCTTCATTTGTAATATCGTACATTAAAATAAAACCCATAGCACCTCGATAGTATGCCGTGGTAATTGTCCTATACCTCTCTTGGCCAGCTGTGTCCTGTTGAAAAAAGAAACTGATTTTATTATTATATACAACACAGACCCCAAAGCAAATCAAGTACAGTAAAGCAAAGCATTTGCTAACAAAATGGAAATGATGTTTACTCTACAAACCTTATAACTGCTCTTTAGCTACACTATGATGCCAGGAATTGATATGAATATGCTCATTTAAAAGGAAAAATAAACCCTAAAATTCAGAGGAATTTTTTTCACAGCAAAGACACATTTATTCCAAAATGTATTAGTGCTACACTCATTTCTGTTTTTCACTACTGATATAAGTATGAATGATCTTTGCATATCACTTGATTATAGATAATGAAAATGTGACGAGAGACTGAATTGGGACATTAAAAGAACAGCGAATACAAAAGGTACGAGGAAAACCTTTGCCACTGCTCAAATAAATAAACGAAAAGGAGATAGACAGAGAGCTAGATTAAAGTCCAGACCTAACAGGAGATGAAACATTATATTAGACATGCTTCAGGAGCATTTCTCCCCGGGCCTCCGCTGAAAACAGGATCTGTGGAACCTAGTCGGACTTTCCCAGTCAACAAATGTTAAATAAATAAATAAAAATAAATAAAAAATTATATGAATAGACTGTATATATGTATTAAAAGTTTTAATACAGGTCTATGATTTTAATTTGCTTATGCTTGTTATATATGTTTTTTATAGTCTGTATAGTTTACCTTTAAATATTTTTGAAATGAAGGTTAATTGATTTTAACATGTGATAAGGATGTGTGTTTAAGGTGTGTGTTTGTAGTGTGTTTTTATTACACCTGATGAAGCAAACCAGTGAAAGCGCTTGTGTTATGTGCACTAGTAAAGTTTTTTGACTTGGAGACTGCAGCCTTTGTCGTGTCGTTTTATTTTACCATGTATAATCAAACAAATTAAGTTAAACTAAAGAATTACACCAATTATCATCAAAGGAAGGGCATTACATTTTAACATAATAAAGTCTAGTCTGAGCATAGAGAGCTTCTTTTGTTATGAAACTGCATACCATGTAGTGATGCTTTAGAATCATGTTTTTCCATTGACAAACTTACACCTAATTGCAAATCACAGACAAAAACCTGCAGAAACAACTTTCATCAAACCTCGAAGGTAAGTTTTTTTTTTAGGATGCAAGCTCCCCCGCACCCCCTATAACTCCCAAGCTGATAAACACCTACTCCAATGTCCCTCAACAGTACAGAAAACAGAAATCCCACTGTTGCCAAAAGTTCATTGGGCAGCTTATGTTCGCTCTAATGGCATTCACTGGAATTGCTGCTGATACACTGACACTCTACCAATGCTACTATTAAAAACCTTCAGTCAGAAGAAATGATGTGGCAAGTTAAATAAATGACAGCTCAAGTAAAGTTTCATAAGTGAAGAAGATCCCATGCGGTGGTGCTTTAGTACTGAAAAAGTATATAATTTCAATGGAAATTACTAGAATTGCACATTTTTTCACTTTTTGGATTAGCATGTCAGGCAGACAGTAGAAATTATGTTTACGACTTCTCTTATACCCCATGAAAACAGTTAACATGTTCAAGCCACACTTGTTTAATCACCAAGGTTTTTATGAAGTTTCAGGAAGAATGCGATACACACTTTTTTTCTGATTAAATGACAGCCTTACCTTTAAATATGTCTTAATGACCTCTCTCTCAGCAACCTCTAGCTGCTCAGCATATCTTGCCATACAACAGTTTCTGGATTGTGGAATGATCTCTGTGTAGAAAAAATGTGGAATATGTATATGTATATATATCTATATCTATCTATCTATATATATATATATATATATATATATATATATATATATATATATATATATATACACACACACACACAGATAGATATAAATATATATAGATATAGATATAGATATGTGGATTCATGGTAATTGAAGTGCACTTACTTGGATTTCTGTTCCCCTGTGGCAAGTAGATTAAAGAAAGAATGGAATTAGCCAAGTAAGGCACTTCACAAAATAAGTGTTTTTTTTTTTTTTGTTTTTTGTTTTTTTGCAGGGATGCAAGCCCACTTGTACATCAGTCCCCTGATAATTTAAATATGACAACTATGAGATCATAAAACAATGTAGAAAAGGGAAAATTTGCCAATCTCCAATATTCAGTGATCTTGGACAAATAATGGGCTTCTACTAATTCTGTCTGAACTTCATTTAAATAGATCAACCAATCATGGTGGAGCTGCAGAATCATTTTATGTATTAAACATTTTTTTTTGAGTTATGACCAATATCCGTTTTGCTTGTGGAGATCACATCTGCTTAAAGATAAGCAGTCAAAGGAAACACATTTCATACTTCCAGAGTAGTAGCTTTTTGAATTTTCCACAAACTCTGGAGTTACATGACTCAGGAGGAGATATATTTCTTTCCATGAAACCTGGCAACCTCAGAGTTAATTATGTAAGTTTGCAGGTAGAGATATACAATTTCCTTTTGCATTTCCAAAAGTCCTGTTTCATTTTGTTGAAACATTTTTTAAGCCTTACTACATTTAATGGATCATGCTTCACTTTGTAGTAATTTCAGACATGGTCCATGGCCTTGCAAATGGGCTTAAACAACTGGCACATATGCAAGCGTACTTATTCAAGAACCTGACTTTTCTAGTTGTAGCAGTAAATGAAATGTTTTGCAGAACACTGAATGAGAGCATGAACATCCTGGGAGAGCTCTCCTACACTAGGCAATTAAGATTTGTGTGGCCAGAGTTACTAAAGCTGAAATATAATATGGAAAGTAAGCAGAAGAAATATTATGCCACTGAAGCATATTTTCCTTCCAAATAAGTAAACATAAAATGGGTAAACATGAAAATATAATGCTTCCACTTCTCACCATCTCTAGCCCTAAAGCTAGTAGTCCTGTATGCAATTTTGAAAAGCTTTTTAAATAACTGACAGTTCTGCTATGGGTATTGTATGGGTAAGTTTATAACCAAATAGGGTTCCTTGGTCTAAATGGTCAAAGGGATAAGAAAGCGATCACCAGTGAAAAGAACACAACCTGATGCTCAATCAGACTGATCCAGAGAACAATGAATATAATAGGTATTAATAAAAGGCTTTGATGTATTAAGACTATAATATAGTATTTTAAAAGCAATTTTATCTTTACACAGAACACATAAAATGTAATATTTTGCATAAAAAAGTATCTAAAAGAGCAAATTGTCTGATGATTCCCAGCTGTCCATATCTGGAAAAAAAACAGATGGCTAAAACAATGTCATTTTCCCTGTTTCTGTTCAAAAATCTAAAGTATGGGAAAGGATATGGATTAATCAGGGTGTACTAACTAGATAATTTACTACATCTTTAGTCTAGCTATCCATATTATGGGAATGTTTATGGATTAATCAGGGTGTAATAACTAGGTAATTTACTACTTAGTCTAGCTATCCATGTTATGGGAATGTTTATGGATTAATCAGGGTATACTAATTAGGCAATGTACTACACCCTTAGTCTAGTTATCCATGTTATGGGAATGGATATGGATTAATCAGGGTGTAATAACTAGGTAATTTTCTACTTAGTCTAGCTATCCATGTTATGGGAATGTTTATGGATTAATCAGGGTATACTAATTAAGCAATGTACTACACCCTTAGTCTAGCTATCCATGTTATGGGAATGGATATGGATTAATCAGGGTGGACTAACTAGATAATGTACTACACCCTTAGTCTAGCTATCCATGTTATGGGAATGGATATGGATTAATTAGGGTGGACTACCTAGGTAATGTACTACACCCTTAGTCTAGCTATCCATGTTATGGGAAAGGATATGGATTAATCAGGGTGTACTAACTAGATAATTTACTACATCTTTAGTCTAGCTATCCATGTTATGGGAATGCTTATGGATTAATCAGGGAGTAATAACTAGGTAATTTACTACTTAGTCTAGCTATCCATGTTATGGGAATTTTTATGGATTAATCAGGGTATACTAACTAGGCAATGTACTACACCCTTAGTCTAGCTATCCATGTTATGGGAATGGATATGGATTAATTAGGGTGGACTAACTACATAATGTACTACACCCTTAGTCTAGCTATCCATGTTATGGGACTGGATCTGGATTAATCAGGGTGTAGTAACTAGGTAATGTACTACACCCTTAGTCTAGCTATCCATGTTATGGGAATGTTTATGGATTAGTCAGGGTGTAATAACTACGCAATTTACTACTTAGTCTAGCTATCCATGTTATGGGAATGGATATGGATTAATCAGGGTGGACTACCTAGGTAATTTACTACACCCATAGTCTAGCTATCCATGTCTTAACTGGAGCAAAAACACAATACTTACTGAATACTGTCTACAGTAAGCAAGTGTTATACACCCACTGTAATGTCAGATCTGAATGAGCAGGTTCATCCTCATCAACCATTTGGACTAGGAATGGCAGGACAGCTCAGCATCTGAAGCTTAAAAATAGGCTGCCTCACCACGTCCACTGGACAGATAATTCAATGGAAAAGAAGAAAGGAAGATTACAACCCTACGTTACAGATATCCTAGATATCCTGTCAGATGTGATGATCACCAGAAAGAGAACTGTCCAAGAAATATACTTTAACCCTACATTAGCTGATGGTTCAAATGGAAGAAAAGTCTTAGACAAGATATAAATGCAAAGAGGGACAAGATAATTAATTATATGATTTATTATAACAGAGTCTATAAGAAGGTTTTGCATAACTTTAAGGATGACAAAGATTCAGTTAGAAACTTGGTGAAAATTTGAAATGACTGTTGGATGATCTTTGATAGAAAAATAACTCAAACCATTGTCAAAAGTTGTCAAACCCTTGTCTAAACTGGTAGGAAGCAGCAGCAGTAAAAGAGATTAACCTATATGCAGATCAGGAAGGTAATCCACTTATTTTAGTACATATTTCTGTTATTAGGTCTTTCAGGATCAATAAAGATATGGACAACCCTATCTGATTAATAAGGACCCCTGATCATTACTGGATCTGAGACTTGTTTACCAAAAGGAACAGTGGTCCAGATGAGGGTTGTTGTGCACATGAATAAGAGGACTCTGAAGGACCTTTAATATGAAGTCTTCTCAAAAATATGAGACCATCTCAGAAGGAGCTAGACTTGTCAAGATCAATGTGGAGTCATAAGAATGACCTTGTACTTACTCATTCTGGCTTTCTGAATAAACGTTGGAAACAAACTAAATGGATAAAAGTGTATGGATGTCTCAAAATCATTTCTGTATGACTGTATCTTGGGAACATTCTCCAAATGAGGAATAAGGGAAAAATAGTTGTTACAGTCACCTTTGGTTGGAGATGCAAAAGTTCACAGCAAAACGTTTCTCCACAGCAGCAGAGTTTCAGTGCTACAGTCTGGCACTAACTGGACACCATTAAACAGGAAATTGGCCTATCCATTAAAGAACTGGCTTCTTTTTATTGTGACTAGTATACAGAAAGCAGCAGCTACACATATCCCATTCCAATACTTTCATGCAGTGAGTAGCTAAGGTGGGGCAACGGGGGAAACTTCCCAGGGAACAAAGTGTCAGGGTGCATTATCAGGCAATCTCTATCATTCTTTAATGCAAACCAGCTTTTAAAAACTGAAAACAAACAACTGGCTTGACCACCATGGAAATCTATTTATTAAAGTAAAAGAATAAAATCAATAAAGTAAATACTAAAAGTCTAAAGGTCAGTCCAAGAAATTCAGGATAAGCGCTTTCAACCTTCCGGCCTTCCTCAGATCTATAAAATGCGACATTATTTCCTTTTCATCATAGTCAACATCCGATCAATTCTCTTCCATAGGGCAGCCACCTCATTGAATCCAGCCTATGATCAAGCAGATGACACTGCCTAATTTACCAACCAATCATTTTCATCTCAGGAGCCACAGCCCCTTATGAATTGGATTCAAAGGGATAATACCATTTAAATCAGGTGGGTGATCCTCTCATAAGTCTGCAATCCATTTAACTTATTCAACTTCAGTCTTGTTGCACATGTCACCTCCTCTTAAGGTTTCAATAACAATTTCTAACACCATAAACAAAAATGTATGGTCAGGGCTGGACATAATGTGCTGTGAGAGGGCATTGCTTTGGACTTTATTTCTGATGTCATTCATATGGCAAAGGATACGTTCTTTGAAAGGTCTATTGGGTTTGCTAATATAATAACAAGAACAGCAGGTACACATAGCAACATAAACCGCATTCCTGGTATTACTATCTGCATATTTGTTAAGCAAGTATTTTTTGTGAGTATTAGGGTGCATGAATTCATTAGTGGTATCGATACTATTACAAGCATTACATCTTCCACATGAAAAGGTGTCTTTCCTTGAAGGCTGAAAACTTGGAGATATCGTCACATTCTTGTAATAGAGCAGCCTCTTAAGATTCAAGCAAATTTTGAAACAAAAACGGGATGTCTCACTTAATAAACGTTTCAAGTTATCATCTAGTTACACTAGACCGTTTTTTCTTGATGAAGTTACATATTTGGGAGACATCAGAACAATATGTAAGTAAACATCTGATAGGAAGTTCTTCTTTTTCACATTCTCAGTTATCCCCAATAATGTCCATCTTATCAGAAAAGAAGGGGGGGGGTCCTTTAATATTCCTTAACCCTCTTGTCTCAGTGGTATGTAGCTGAGTGTCCTTACTTCTATATCCTAGTTCTTGAAAGTTACACAAAAGGGTTTGTTTCTCATGTTCATAAGTTCCCGTATATGTACAAAGTCTTGATACATGAAGAAATTTTCCCTTAACTACTTGTGGAAAGATATGTCCTGGATGCATACTCGCCCTATGCAAGAGGTGATTTCTCCAACAATCCTTGTGGTAAACTGCCATGTTGGAACACCCTGTTTCATCTCTAGTAATTCTGACATCAAGGAAACTTATTTGTGTTCTTGACATATGATCATCAAACTCCAAGAAGGTGGTAGTCATCTCCAAATCCTTTACAAAATGAGGAAGGTTGGTCTTATCACCTCCCCATATAAGGAATATTTCATCCACAAAATGATCATAGTATACAATGTCATTCACCCATGGATTGAGCTCACTAAATATAAACCTCATTTCCACCCAAAGACAACGTTAGAATAAGTACTGGCACATGAGGTGCCCATGGCAACCCCTCACTTCTGCCAATAGTAATCATCCTCATATTAAAAAACATATTCAAGAATAAGTTCCATCAAAGTACAAGTAAGTAAAGGAGATGTTGCTTCTTCAGCTTGTGTATGTATGAATTTTCTAACTGCAGATATGCCATATTCATTGGCAGTAACAGTAAAGAGACTGCAAACATCCATAGTAACCATCATAAGTCCAGGTCTATAAGTCAGTGAGTCAACCATTTTCAATTTCTGGTAAAAAGTCTCCAAAAAATGGAAAGTATCTTGTAGAACTGTACTAGCTTTTGGTAATAATCTCTTCAAACAGTGCTCAACATAGATAGAAGCAGGTTCAGTAACCCATCCCCTACCTGAAATAATAGGTCAAAGAGGTGGGCCTTGGGAGCTCTTGTGTATCTTAGGGAGTCTATTATCACTGGTATCTGTGGGTTTTCAACCCTAAGGTGAACATACATCTCCTGTGTAACAGTTCTTGTCATGAGCAAGTCATATAAAATGAACATTTTTAATATTTTTATTAATTTCCCATTTGGGTATCTCCATATATGTTTGAGTATCAGCCAGCATGTTATGCATTCTTCTCTGATAATCATCACTAATAGCTTTTAAAAGCTGGTATTTGCAATCAAACCTGAGCACTGTAGTTCTCTATGTTTGGTCTAAATTATGCTTGCTGCAGTTTTAAAAGACAAAATTGTTCCTTTTTTTTAAAAGATAAACCTTGAGTGCTGTAGAGCTTTATGCAGCATATGAACTGTAGCAACTACATGCTATATTTGTAGGAAGCAGGGTTTTTTCTTTACCAAAATGACAGGAAGGAGGGTCAGGGACAGCGTGCAAAAATGTGACCTGATTGGCTGGGGTAGGAGGGAGGTGGGTGTGTAGTGTAGATGAAGAGGATTTTGATCTCTTCACTTGAAGAGCCAAAGTTAGGATTGGGTACTGTTGACAGGAAGCCAGCTAATTAGCATTCTGCAGCAGTCATTTAGCAGAGGTTCTTTTTTTTTTTTTTTTTTTTTGTTCTTCACTTGAAGCTGATGAAGTGCTACTTTGTTCTACTGGCACATGGCACTAGTTGAGCCAGTTATGGTTCTGCTTTCTTGCAACCCAGCAAATGGCGAAGGACAATGCCGGATTAAGACCAAATTGGGCCTGATGCTGCAGTGCAAAAAGGGCCTTTTTTTTCTTGCCATTTGACACTCACCGTACATGCACACTCAGACTGAACAAGAAGCCTTAATTGCTTGCGACGCAACCAGCAAGCCTTTATTGAACATGAATAATAATGACGTGTCGACGTATTATTGTAACAACTCAAAATTAACATCAAGTTATGTAACATCAACATTCAATAGCAATTGTATGAAAGGTGCACTTAATGCAGAAAAGGCTAAACCAGATCAACTTAACAAGCCTACCTAGGCATATTGTCACTCTTACTACTGCACTAGTGCTGCTTACTTATATTACTGTTTTTTGAGCCTTAGCATGTGCGAATTCTTCGATAGTGTCTGCGCAGCAGCTCATGCTCAATGCTTGTAAGTGTCAGCATGCTTAGCCTTTCCTGCCCCATTGAGGTCCGCAGCTCTCCTTTGACTATTCCCAACATTGAGAAGCGCCGCTCGCCGGAGGCATTGGACACCATCATGAACAGATAAATGTGTAACCTAATCTCGATGTTTGGAAATGTCTGAGAAAGATTCAACGATGACTAAAGCATGTACATGGTAAGCTCTGCTGATTCATTCACAGTCACCGGTTTCTGAGTGCACATAAATGCAGCAAACTGTATCAGCTCAGTCACCAGTGTGTCTTCCGAGTCATCTGGATATGAGGAAATGAGATTCGTAGCTTTGTCCTCGATCTGCTCAATGCTTAATGACGTTAGCTCCGACAGAAATCCGAATGTTTTACAAATATCATCATACACCTTCATCCGCTTTTCCAGTTCAGGTAACAGACTGTTGATCATGACCAGATACGTCTGAGTTTTGAACGTTTCCCTTGGGCTGAGGTCTACTTCGTCTGCAGCTCCTTCATCAGACATTCACTTTTGCTTATGGCCTCGACACTGCTCAGCCTTGTATTCGCCGTGTTGAACCTTTTCGGTCACCATCTGCTCATACACGTCAAATCTGTCCTGTGCAAACTGAACCGTGTCGACCAGTGATGCCATCAAGCCAGTTACTGTATTCAGGCTGACTGTACAATCTTGGAGGCTAATGCTCATACTGTTGAGACGGCCAAGGATATTGTTCCAGGCAGTCGCCATAACTGCTGTCTCAAGTTCGTCCATCCTGCACAAAAATCCCTCGGCCTGATTTCTCGTGTCTGCCTTCTGCTCCTTATCTGCCACAAGCTCATCCAGGACTTCCTGAATGCTCTTCCACCCTTCTACCAGCACTTTGACAGTATCTGCATGTTCACACCATCGGGTTCCAGGCAAACCCTTGAGCGTCGGTGTGCAGCGATTCTTTAGTTGCTGCCAGCGATATGTTGAGTCAGACAGGAATACATATATTCCATTGACAAAATTGAAAAACCTGGTACAGCCACCACAGCTTTAAACAGCCTGATCTCCTACCAGGTTTAGGCTGTGGTTGCAGCATGGAATAAAAGCAGCGCATTTACATTCTAGCTTCACAATTGCCTGGACACCATTGTACCATCCTGACATGTTTGATGCATTGTCTTATGACTGGCCTCTGCAGTTAGCAATATCCAAGCCTTTTTCCTTCAGAAAGTTCAGAAGTATGCTAGCCATCTGCTCTGCAGTGTGTCTCATCATCATAGGCATGAATGTCAGGAACCATTCAACTGGGCCCAACGGCAGAATGTACCGGATAACAATCGTTAGCTGATCAAGGCGTGATACGTCAGGTGTTGAGTCGATCGAGACAGAGAAATACTTTACCTCCTTGGCTTCTTTCAGGATGGTGTCCTGCACCTTTTGTCGCATTAGCTTCATCAGTTCCTCGCAAATTGTGGATGACAAATAGGAAACGTGACCTTTCCCGCGGTTCACATACTTTCTAATATGGCTAGCCTGCAGACTATCATACCCCGCCAACAGCTCAATGATGCCAAGGTAGTTACCATTATGAGAGGAACCTATGATCTCATCCGCGCCCCTTATAGCAAGACCACGCTCAGCTAGGAATATCAGAATGTCTATGAGCCGCTTCAGAATCTGACACCAGTAACACTGCTCTTCCTCGACCTGTTTGGTGGCTAGGTAGTCAACATGACCGGCCTCCCTCTGTCAGCTCACAAAGGACAACATAGCCTCGTGATGACCATCGCTGCTTTCATGCATTTTTATTCTGGATTCGCCTGCCCTCCAGTTGTCAAAACCGCCAGAAACGAACTTGGTTGCTTGAACAGCACTGCTGCCAAACAACTTGCATGCAAAGCAGAACACCTTCCCTGTCAAAAGCGAGTAGCACATCCATTGTCTACAGGATTTTTCGCTATTGAGTGGATGCATACGCATGAAGAAGGTCTTTGTGCATCGACGTTGGAACAACTCGTCTGGGTATGGTCTGGCACTCTCTTCAAACTTCCATTCAGTGTCTTGGCAGTCTTTTGGACCTTTCTTGGCCCAATATTCTCGAGTGTCAGTGTCGATTTCACCCCACTGTCCCAAATCATTAGTGAAAGCCTCCAGCGCTGGCACTAGTGCTTCAGTGATAGCGTCTCCTTTCACCTCTTCTCTCTCCACTGAACTTTCCTGCTCTTTATTCTCTCTTGCCTCCACAGGTTCATCTTGCTGGGCCTGGTCTTCAGGAGCACTCGAACTTGCAATCACATCCGATGCAGACGATTGAGACAAAGATGCTCATACTCCAAAGTATGAACTCAATTTTGGAATTTTCGCCAAAAGCTTTTCTTGTTCTGCTGCTTCTTTCCATTTCTTTTTCACTTTATCTCATCCACTGAGTTGAGACGCCATAGGAAGCATGCACAAAACAGTATGAAAGATATCACAAAGTAAACTGTTTAACGTAAAATTGATAGCATTAACTTGAAATCTTTGGTTAACAATGAACACAATGATGTTATAGTTACGTCACAGCACAAAGAATAATAGTAACTGTATAATAAGTAACATTGTGTATAGGTGTCCGAAAGTCGGACTCCAAATTTCATTCTAAGAATTATTTTGAGGTTAATATTGCAAAGGAAAACTGTTCAGCTTCTGGAAAATTCTAGTCTGTTTTCATCTGGGCCTATTTCAGGAATGGGCCTAATGCTGCAGCATCAATAAAACCCACCTTAATCCGGCCGTAGGAGTCAGGTTTCAGACAACCTCAAATTCTGTGAGAAACAGACCAAAAATATGAGATAAAAGTCTGTTAAATCTGCAAAACTCTGGACAGCTGAGAGGTATGCCAGGTACATAATGCTATGCCATCATTTAGACAGAGCTGCAAAAGCAAAAAGAAACAACTATATGTTCATAAAGGACATCAGTGAGTAGAAAACATATGTGATGTAGTCCAGTATAAGACAGCCTTCCCTGTCTTGTGAGAATGTAATAGTGGTGGGCAATGTTATGCTAGGAAACCTCACTCCTTGTACACAGTCTTACGCATGCCAACTACAAACAGTATAGCCAAACTGGCACTTCCAGCTTGTCTGAAAATTGGGCTTACAACAGAGGCAATAGTAAAGGCTCTTATAAGGCTTATAACTCGACATAATTATTTTCAAGAAATCTACTGCAAAACTCTGACAGCCAGGCAGCTATAAATTGTTAAGATAAGAAACATCAGACCTGGCTTCTAAAGATTTTGATACGCTAGCTGTCAGGGAAGTCAAAACAGTTTAATTGTCTCTTTCTCGCTGCCATGTCTCTGTAACATTCTTTCATTATCTCTGTTTTACTCACTTCTCTCTCTCTCTCTCTTTTATATCCTACACAACCCGTCAGGATTTCATGGCAGAGAGAGTTACCTGCTATAAATATTATAGTAACTTAAATGTTTTTCAAGGTACAATCTGCAGAAAAGAGGATCAGAAGAGGTTATGCATCATGTTTTAAGTATCTAAAAAAATACTTTTGTGAAAATATTAATGAAAGTCATATTCTGTATATACGAGACAAACAGCTTTAAAACGATAACAAGGAATGTCAGCACCAAAACTAATAATAATAATACAGAATTTATGATTGGTAAAGAAGAGCAGTTCTATTGCCTTTTGTGAGAAAAGGTCTGGATGGTTAGTTTGCCCAGACTGAAATTACTACTTTACATTCAAATTTATTATGGTGCTTATTTCATAACATCTTTTAAACAAACCTTGATGTTCTACAATCAGAGACAAAACCCTAGGCAGGATAATGGACTGAGGAAGGTAAACCATATCAATATCCCATTACCTGGCACACTTTTCCAGATCAGCATAAAAATCTGCCCAAATCTATATGGTTGCATACTAATTCGTCATTACTTCTAAACTGATAACAGACATTTGGATTTAATTTAAAACTTGTCTCAGAATTTTCCACAAAAACACTGACATTCATTTGCTAAATTAAAAAAAAACTTAGCATGAATAATAGTAAACTTCTCTTCCCTTTGAACTCACATTTATCTCAATACCAAAAGATTGCCAAATTCCGATAATCACGGCCACACAGGTAGAAACCGCACTCTCTAAAGCTAAGAATACAGCATCCATGGAACCAGATGACATCCCAGGCTGTGTACTACATGAACTACAAAATGAACTGGCACCTCACCTAAGTGTCATGTTTAATCATAGCCTCACCTCAGGCTTCGGGCACACTGAGTGGCGCACAACTACAGTTATCCCGCTCCACAAGGGAGGATCCACCTTGGATCCTGGGAACTACTGTCCCATCAGTCTGACAAGCCTAATTTGCAAGGGCATGGAATGCATTATCATGGAACTTATAAACAAAGACATTGGCAACCTTCAAACACTAGACCCCACCCAGTTTGGGTTTATGAAGGGCCGATCTTGTCTCCTGAATCTGATTGACTTCTTCGAATCAGTCTCCAGAGCTGTGGACGAGGGTAAGGCAGTCCACACAGCCTATCTGGACCTCACCAAGGCCTTTGACACCATCCCCCACTCTGGAATCATAGATAAACTTGCTAAGCTGAGCATAAATCCCTCGATGGGTTGCTAACTGGCTTACTGACAGAACCCAGACAGTAAAAGTAGCCGACTCCAAATCCAGCTCCAGACAAGTGACAAGTGGAGTACCTCAGGGTTCAGTCCTGGGACCAGTCTTGTTTGGCATCTACTTCTCTGAAGTACAGGCCAACACTAAGGGACTCTGGCTAACAAAGTTTGCAGATGACTGCAAACTGGGAGCCATTATTGAATCCCCAAATGATGTGGATATTCTACAAAAGGGCCATACAGAAACAGATGCCTGGTGCCAGAGCCATGGGCTCAAGCTTAATGCCAAGAAATGTATAGTTATCCCTTTGGAAAAAACATGTACCCATGAATTACCACATAGGTGGCAGGACACTAAACATCGAAAGTGTGATGAGAGACTTAGGGACACAGGTGGACAGTGGTCTCACTTTCGATAACCACATTGCCACAACAGTCAGGAAATCCTTCTATGTGGCACACCTCATCACTAAGGGTTTTCATCCAGAAAAAAGGAGGTCATTGTCCCACTGTACTCATCCCTCATTAGACCCGTTATAGAGTATAATGCCCCGTTTGGTATGTACCTCACAAGACATCTGCAACAGCTTGAAAGGCCACAGAAATACCTCACTAAAAGAATCACAGGCCTAAAGCAGATGCCATATACTGACCGTCTAAAAAAACTCCATCTATACTCTTTGGCATGCCGTCTACTTAGAGGCGATCTCTGCTTAACATACAAGGCCACGTCAAACCCTGAGCTGTTGGACATGCTCCACTTAAAGAAATTCCAATCCCTCAGAGTCACACGCTCCAGGGATCTAAACCTTGTCATCACAATGAACAAAACATGCTGGAGGGATAGGTTCCTGACCCAGAGACTCCCCATACTCTGGAATAGACTGCCCATACATATCAAGCAGAGTGCCTCTTTGGCCCTCTTCAAAAGGAACCTTGATGATTGGATGGGAGATAGGAAATTCACCCGGGGGATCATGTCAGTCACCCTGCTAGACAGGGGCCTGGAGAAGTAAATATTGTGGGAAGAAATATCCAGGGAATTGTTATGGCTAGGCTTGCATAGGCCCTAGGGCCGATAGCCTAGTACCAACCTATGAACCTATGCACTTGCAAGACATTATACTACAAGACACATGCTGGCACTAATTAACAGCTGTGTTAACGGGTGCAAGGATTCAATGACAATGCGTAACACATTTGCTTACAGACTGGGACAGACCATTGTTTGCAAATGTCCTTTTTCGGGCACTGGCTGTTGAAGTGACTTGGTCAGAAAAACTTAGTAGACAAACAAAGGCTGCATTACAGGAAGCAGTTCATTAACAGCTTATAGCCTTACTCATCTGCACAAAGTGCCAGATAAACACTGTTGTAGCCCAACACAGTTTATTCACACTCATGTGCCTGCAAGAAACAGTCTTAATTAAAAACTTATCTAGAATGCAATTTAGCTCTTAGACTTCATGTTGTCTTGTTTACTAACAAATAAAACACACTGTCAACAGTTGATAAAACAAGGAAACCAAGGATTGTACACAAAGAACATGGCTCATACAATGATTTTTTTTTTGTGTATTGCATCAGATCCCTTATATTACACTGTAACTACTCTACACACACACACACATATATATATATATATATATATATATATATATATATATATATATATACATGCATGCATGCACTTGTGTACACATATACTCACATACACAAATGTGACTATC
Source organism: Protopterus annectens (assembly GCF_019279795.1). Taxonomy (NCBI): domain Eukaryota; kingdom Metazoa; phylum Chordata; order Ceratodontiformes; family Protopteridae; genus Protopterus; species Protopterus annectens. Next base: position 130,754,410 of record NC_056730.1, on the reverse strand, counting down.
AATTACAGACTGTTATATGACTGTGTATATCTCATATATTTGCTTGAGATCATATGAATTCATAAATACATAAATAATGACCTAGAAATATATTTCATCTCACTGCTGTGAGAACCATAAAGTGCATCCCACTGCACCCTCTGTGCCCTTCCAGCCTATTAGCTCAAGAAACAGAGATGGACCTAAAACCAGGAACAGAGTTTAAATATTCCTGTTATATTAGAAAAATGTTAGTATAACAGGTTTTACATTAACAAGAAATTTTCTGAAGAATATGAAGTCTTAGAATCAAGTTTATATTTACTTAGAGACTGCAATCCACATTTGCCAAAAAAATCCACACAAATTTTATGAAGAACATACGATAAATATATAAGGAAAAATTGGAGTTCCCTGGGAACTATGGCTTCTGTATATACATATACACACACGCATGCGCGCGTGCACGCACACACACACACACACACACACACACACACACACACACACACACACACACACACACACTCACACACACACGCGCACATATGTGACCATCAAATACAATCACTTATCACTATGTACACCTCAAATATCTGCTTCAGATTAAATGAATGAATAAATATGCAAAAATACTGCGGTGGTCATGCTGCGGTAGCATTGTCGCCTCACAGTAAGACGTTGTCCTGTTCGATTCTCAACTAGAGTGTCTTCTGTGTGGAGTCATGCATGAATGGGCGTACCTTTGTTGAAGGTTGTGCATCAGGGCCGGCAATTTGGCACGTAAAAATCTACTACCAATCATTAGCGGACCGGAGTTCCGCTGTGGCATCCTCTAACCGGGAAAAGCCGAAAGACACAACAACATCTCAGAATTGTATGCCAGCTCACTGTTTTTGGAACTACAGAGTGTAGAAAAGATAGCCCCAAAATATATCTCCTCTTCTTGTCAGAACCATACCAAGCAACCTGTGGCAACCTCTCTAAACTCTCAAATTCATTGTTCAAGAATCAGAGACAATGATCCAAAATCTGAAACTGATTTTAAATGTTTATGTTATATATTAAGAAAGTTGCTATAATAAGAACCTTTGTATCACCAAGTATTTTCTAAAGAATACAAAGTCTGAAACATTCATATTTGTTATTATTTAGTGACAGCAATCCATAACAATTTGGTAGAAAATTAGACATTTTGTAAGGAATATATCATAACTATTCTGAACCTTTTTACTCAGGTATACTGGATAAAGCCAAAAATATTAAAGGGACAAAAGCTCGAGAAATGGACTATTTCTATTTTTAATCTATTTATTATCCAGGTAAACTCACTGCACAGATATCACTTTTCAAGGATATACTAGGAGCACTACCTGACTTATAGACTTGTTCAGTGTGTCACACAGTAAGCACATGGTGGTGAAAGGAATTAAACTCAAAACTCTGGAATAGAGAAAGCAATTTGCTAACAACTAAAACTCTTAATTCTCAGTGTCACATACTAGACAGCTTTATCTTAATTAGAAAGTTAACAGAAAAACTGGTATTGTGTCATCATGCAGAAGTATGAATCTCCATTGATTTGCATTGCTGACTGAAGCTTTACTCCTCTGTGATTTGCAAAACGTAGAATTTAATGAGTGGAAAAAAAAATGGTTGACTAAATTATAGATGCTCTGCAAAATCAGGGACAGCTGAAAGTCATTGTTATGGTCAGACACAAGCAAACACCAACCCATGCTTGTACACAGAAATACATTGGGCACTTACTTATTACATTTGCATGGTCACAGCAATGGACCCTAACACTACATTACACTGTGTTTTAAAAAAGACTGTGCTACTGCAGTGCCTTGGCAGGGGTATTTGAATTAATGCAACCCCCCCCCCTGAAAAAATGGAGCATTTCTATTTTTATTGCATATTTTGTACAGCAGTTTAATATATATATATATATATATATATATATATATATATATATATATATATATATATATATATATATATATATATATATATATATATATATATATATATATATATATATATATATATATATATATATATATATATATATATATATATATATATATATATATATATATATATATATATATATATATATATATATATATATATATATATATATATATATATATATATATATTATGTAATATATATGTAATTACATTTTTTTTTAAATAAAATTTTGTACAGCAGTTCAATTAAGGAAAAAAGAACTATTATATGTTATTCCTACTGTACAGCTACTAATACTCACTGACTACATATGGTAGAGGTAAAAGAAAGCTTATGCAGTGTGAGTGAACACAATTAACAGCAGGTCAAACAGATGCATTGCAAACAAACGGAAATCTGTTGAAAATTATATGCTGTTTATTATATGAGACTTGTGAAAGCACTGTTTTTCTTTTGTTTATTGATGCAAAGCCATGGATCTTAGTGGCCAAGACTGTGTATTAGTAGCCTATACAGCAGCAAGAAAAACATTATAATGTTGGCAGCACTGATGGGCCCCCTACATAGCAATGGGCCGTAAGCAGCTGACTAGGTAGCCTAGTTCCAGATCCAGCTATGTCTACAAAAATGTAATCCAAAGTAGAAAACCAATTAGCACTTTGAAAAGAAAAGGGTTTATACACTGACCAGTATAAAAAATCTAATACAAAAGCTGTTGCATGTTTGTATAATTAGAGTCTGAGGTAGTAGGAGCAATGATTACAATATAAACAATATTTAGCCAATAAAATTCTCTAATAACAAAAGCCAAAAGTCTGACAAAAGTAGTCCAAAATGTTAGAATGCTAGAACACAAAATGGGGCAACCAACAACCTTCAGGGATAATCAACCACCATCAGGAGGCACAGGGCAGGCCAAAATTCCTCAGGACACAAATACAGAAGGCATTGGCCAGTGAAGTAAAACTTCACTCTAAACAGTGCCTGAAACAAAGTAACAGAATGCTAGCAACAAGTAATACAGCATCTGGTAAACTGATTTTAGACATGCCAGATTATTCACTATAAGTTAATCAGTACTA
>NC_056730.1:130703869-130746369 GCF_019279795.1 Protopterus annectens | reverse complement strand
TTTGAGAGGTTTGATCAACAAGTTTGCTCATCAGTTTAATACTGGCTCTCTTAATTCCAACAAATGCCCTCAGTTCTATGAAATGCACATAGCATTGGTTCCTTATTGAAATGACAACACTCAAAATGTTGAGTGCCAACAGACTGAAAATAAAGCTGCAGGAAAACAACAAATTCTAAACATTGCTCTGTTCATTTAATTTTTTTTTTTTTGCAGGGTGGCATGACACCCCCCACACCCCAATATGTAGGCAAGCCCCCACCCTCACAAGCCTGAACGTATGAATAACAACTCCAAGACAGCCATACCTTGGAGAAAAGGTAATATTCTGAGAAATGGTCATTTCAAACTTGATATATACAAGTCCATTTTTCCTTTGTCCATTCAGTCTCTATTTCAGGACTTGATTATGTGGGTCCCAACATTTGAAATGGTTTCCCATAGTAACATTTCTTTTTTGTTGCTGGGTATAATGTCAGTCAAGAGCTTTAACAAATGCTTATTAATGAAGTTTGTCAATTTCAAAATAATAATTTCATAGTATTTAAAATCCATACAGCCTAAAGAGTCAGATGTCCTTGAAGATCAAAGCACTGTTGAAACATCCTTCTTGTTTTTACTGAAACATGGAATATTTAATTTAAAGCATTAAAAGGATACTACAGGCAGAAACTGAAAACAATACATACATTTGTTATCTTTCCATGAATTTCAGCATAATCCAGTCCAGACATCAGCATGGTAACTGCCTTTGTGCTTACCCTGAATGCCTACATGGGGAATATTTGATGTTATTTTCTTAGAAGGCTATTTCTACCCTTAATATACTATGAGGGCACCGCAGATGAGATCACAATGCCCTAATCTGTCATTACAGATCATAGTTCCAACCTCATAAAAAGGAAGTAATAAGGAATATCATTACATTTAAAAATCATCAGCAAATACATCAGTGACTGTTTTGCACAGCTCTTACAAATTTGTTTCCTGAAGATGTCTCATGTCATCTTGGAAAATTTACAAAATAGTTGAGATGACATAGCCTATAAGATACATTTTAGGTTGCTTTTCCTGTCTTCCTTCTATCTTATTCCTCTGAATTGGTCATAGTGCCATATTTCCCGTCTTGTGGCATTCAGGTAATTAGTGAAGCTGCTATCAGGGATTATTGGAATTAGCAGGCTGTCAAACAGGTAACCTGTAAATGGTTCATCTCCCAGGCCATTGATTACACTTATCAAGGGTATCAGAACTCGTCAGAGATTTGGGATGCATGTTTAGGAATAGAGTACTTCCACCAGTTCGGTTCCCATTTCAGGCAATAACTGTCAGTTATTTAGGAAAGAAGATTAGGAATCTGAATCATTAATATATGGCACTTAGCACAGAGGACTAATTGTTAATGAGCTTCATCGTGTAACCAAATGTACAGGCTTTAATTCTTTCCACTTAGTTTCCTTACTGTGCAACTCTGAATAAATAACTTAACTGGACAGTGATGCCAGTTTACCCCTGAAAGGGAAACTTCCCTGCTGGATTTAACTACTGTGGTGTTCTAGATGAGTGTATATCTCTAAATTTCCTCTACCTACCAGCTACTTAGAGTTATACTGCAACAGTGTGCTGATTCCTGTTCTCTGGAAATATCTGCAAGCTGCCTCTCAGTTAAACAGGATACTTTAAAAGTTTATCTTCTGGTGTCTTACAAGCACCCTGTGTAGGTTTACTTTTAAATAACTTTGTATTTCTGACACTTTGTACTTTGTACAATACCATTCTGAGACTTGCATTCTAGGACATGCACCACCCCCCCTTGCATTTTCCTTGCAGGACTTTAAATCATTATTTCTACTTGGGTAATCTTGGGTTTCTGCTGACTTACTCCCATTAACATTGCCCTGCAAAGAACAGTGTATGTGTTCAACTTTCCTTATATGTAGGGCAGCACACATTCAATCAGACCAACACTGTCCCCACCTGAAACCCTCTTTAGCCAACCCCATCTTTATGCCCACTGCCTAATAATTTCCTTTACAGTCATTCACAGTGGAAAAGTTTTAATTTGGCTACAGAAATCAAGTATAGCCCAAACAGACTATATTTACCACTTACCATGCAATCCTTGCCAACGGTTTTAGCCCACTCCGTTCACTCTGCTCACTCCACTCCCCTCCCTACCCCCAAATCCCTCCAACCCCACCTGTACTCAAATTTAATCTGGTAAAAGACTGCTCCCACTAATATCCAACCAATCAACTCATACCTCCCATAATCTCCACCCCTCTACTCCTCCTTCCTACTTATCATACATCCTAATCCCAACACAGTCATGTCACTAACTACTACAATTATAATCCTTTGCTGCACTATTCTAGCATTTACTACATCTTATGAAACATTTCAGTCAATTCTCCCACCCACTTCCATTGCACTCTGTCAGCTACTCCTCTCAAATGCCCACCAAACAGTTTCACTACTCCAACCCCAAAATGCTTCCTTCCACCAGTCCTACCTAATTACTAAGCCTGCACCTCATCTAAATGCAAATTAATCTTAAAATACCACAAGCATTTCACTGCATATATAAAACATATCCTCCGCATTCTCTCTAAACTTACTCTCAGTGGAGAAGTGCACCCTAACCCTGGCCCCAGTTTCTCCAGCCTCTCCACAAACCCCCCTCCAAATAGCTCCCCTATCACCCAAATCACACCTAATAAAAAGCCAACAGACCTCCTCATTATTTCTCTTAACATCAGAAGCATCTGTATCAAAATCCAAGACCTCCAGGCATACATACACCTGTATTCCCCTGGCATCCTTATCCTAACTGAATCTTGGCTTAAACCTCACATCAAAAGTGAAAAAATACTCCCATCTGGATATAACATCCTCCGCAAGAACAGAATATCCAGAAAAGGAAGAGGAGTGGCACTGATGTATAAACATAACCTCAATATCCAAATTCTCACCCAGTCAGCTCCCCAGCTTGACAAGGAAGAAATCCTCTATGCTACCCTAAAATTAAATCCTAAGAAAGCAATCAACTTAATAGGTTCATAGGTTCATAGGTTGGTACTAGGCTATCTGCCCTAGGGACTATACAAGCCTAGCCGTAACAATTCCCTGGCTATTTCTTCCCACACTATTTACTTCCCTGGACCCCCGTCTAGCAGGGCAACTGACGTGATCCCCGGGGTGAATTTCCTTTCTCCCATCTAATCGTCAAGGTTCCTTTTGAAGAGGGCCAAAGAGGCACTCTGCTTGACATGTATGGTCAATCTATTCCAGAGTCTGGGGAGTCTCTGGGTCAGGACCCTATCCCTCCAGCATGCTTTGTTTATTGTGATGACAAGGTTTAGATCCCTGGAGCATATGGCTCTGAAGGTTTGGGATTTCTTTAAGTATAGCATGTCCAACAGCTCTGGGTTTGACATGGCCTTGTATGTCAAGCAGAGATTGCCTCTGAGTAGACGATATGCAACAAAGTATAGCTGGAGTTTTTTAAGGCGGTCAGCGTAGGGCATCTGCTTTAGGCCTGTGATTCTTTTAGTGAGGTATTTCTGCGGCCTTTCCAGTTGTTGCAGATGTCTTGAGAGGTACATGCCAAACAGGGCATTGTATTATATAATGGGTCTAATGAGGGATGAGTGCAGTGGGACAATGACCTATTTTTTCTGGATGAAAAGCCCTTAGTGATGAGGTGTGCCACATAGAAGGATTTCCTGACTGTTTGGCGATGTGGTTACCGAAGGTGAGACCACTGTCCACCTGTGTCCCTAAGTCTCTTATCACACTTTCGGTGTTTAGTGTACTGCCACCTATATGGTAATTCAAGAGTACATGTTTTTTCCCAAAGGGGATAACTATACATTTCTTGGCATTGAGCTTGAGCTCATGGCTCTGGTACCAAGCATCTGTTTCTTTAAGGGCCTTTTGTAGAGTATCCACATCTTTTGGGGATTCAATAATGGCTCCCAGTTTGCAGTCATCTGGAAACTTTGTTAGCCAGAGTCCCTTAGTGTTGGCCTGTACTTCATAGAAGTAGATGCCAAACAAGAGCTGTCCCAGGACTGAACCCTGAAGTACTCCACTTGTCACTTGTCTGGAGCTGGATTTGGAGTTGGCTACTTTTACAGTGTGGGTTCTATCAGTAAGCCAGTTAGCAACCCATTGGGTGACGTAGGGATTAATCCCCAGCTTAGTAAGTTTATCTATGATTCCAGAGTGGGGGATGGTGTCAAAGGCCTTGGCAAGGTCTAGATAGGCTGTGTGAACCACCTTACCCTTGTCCATGGGTCTGGAGACTGATTCGAAGAAGTCAATCAGATTCAGGAGACAAGATCAGCCCTACACAAACCCAAACTGGGTGGGGTCCAGTGTTTGAAGGTTGCCAATGTCTTTGTTTATAAGTTCCATGATAATATGCTCCATGGCCTTGCAGATAAGGCTCGTCAGACTGATGGGACAGTAGTTTCTGGGATCCAAGGTAGATCCCCCCTTGTGGAGTGGGATAACTGTAGCTATGTGCCACTCAGTAGGCATGAAACCTGAGGTGAGGCTATGATTAAACATGACACTTAGGTTAGGTGCCAGTTCATGTTGTAGTTCATGTAGTACACGGCCCGAGATATCATCTGGTCCCACGGATGCTGTATTCTTAGCTTTGGAGAGTGCGTTTTTTACCTGTGTGGCCCTTATTACCGGAATTTGGCAATCTTCCAGTATTGAGATGGGCCATTTAGGAGGTGAGAGGGGGATGAAGTTAGCACTGAATCGATCTGCCAGGATACTGGCAATATCCTTGGGATCAGTATATTTAATGCCATTCTGTTTTAGCTCAGAACAGATCTGAGCATTGACATTTAGATTCTTGACATAGTCTTGGTTTGGTGGCCAAAAAGTGTGGTAAGAGTTGTAGCCTGGTATTTCAGGGGTGCTCTCTGGAGCCCTGAACCACGTCTCAGTTACTGCACAGATATCGATGTTCTCCATTTTTAGGAGTGCCTCGAGAGAGTGCATTTTGAGGTTTAAACTGCTAGCATTGAGTAGCATTACCTTCAGACTTTGCATGCTTATACCTGTTACGGTGGTGGTTTTGTCCTTTAAACTTTGCCTAAAAAAGGCACTATAGTGGTGGCAAGAGCCTTAGCCAGTAACCTGAATCCCAGGGGCAACAGGTGCAGACCATCTCTGGCAAAGCATCGTGGTCTGTCGATCATGTCATCTCAGGCAGACAGATACTGGATCCCCTTTGAATGACACCAGAAGCTTAGCCAATTGTTGAAGTCAATCATTTTGTCCTTATATTGTGGTATCATTCTGGGTGAAGGCAGGATGCTACTCAGGGCTAGGGTCATACCTGCCTGGGCCACATGATCCAAGAGCTTTTCCATGTCTCTTTTCATGAAGTCCAGGGAGGTACACCTCAAGTCATTCACTCCAACATGGAGAATGACAGAGTCATATTTGTACTTGTTGTGGAGTGACTTGAGTGCATGCGTTATGTGGCGGATCCTGGCACCCGACAGGCAGCTGACTGTAATTTTCTCCTTGTTCAACCTGGTGAGAGGGACTATAGAGTCACCTATGACTAAAGTGTTAGGTACGTTGTCTTGCCTTAGGGGCTGTTGCTGGGTGGCACACTGGTGTTGTGAGCTATGTGACACTTTGGTTGTGATTGGTGTTTGTTTGCATTTCAGCTTCAGAGGTCCTTGTTGCTTGGGCAGGTTACAGTTAAGGGCCTCTGCATATGTGGATTTAGTGTTGCTATATGTGGGTGTTGGTGGTGTGGATTTAGAAGGGCTATGTGTTGCTTGAGGTGTAGTGGGGTGATAACCTTCTCCTCTTGACTGCCTAGCACAATCTTGGGTGGAGAGAGCTTTGCTTCCATTTTGGCTATGTAAGTGCATCTCTCACAGGTTGTAGTGTTGGGTGGTAGGAGGAGAGGGTTGTCTGTGTACATGAAGCAATTGCTGAATTGCCCCAGTATGCCCAGATTCACCAGGTGGACAGGAAAAATCACCGGAAGCTGACCCTTGGACATGCCTGGTTTGGTGCTTTTTTTTTTTTTGTAAAGTACAGGAGCTGTTTTCCCTTACCTTAGCAAGGTACTTTGCAGTTATAGGCTGTTTAGTGCCTACAATTAATTTATCCTTATTAACAAAGAGAGATGAGTGCTTGTATCAGGTTAAGGCTTCCTAGTGCTTTCCAGCAGGTATTAGAGCAAGTGCTAGTCACAGGGATGCTTAAAGGTAAGATGAAAAAAAATGCACACTGTAGTGTGCACTAAAGTTAGATGTGAAAGTAGGTAACTTAAGTTTTGCCTGTTTAAAAAGGTAAGGTTTAGTGGAGAGTTACTATTTTTAAAACAGCAAGATGGATTGAAAGGGGTGGTCACTTTTGTATTCTGGTACTGTGGAATACAGTAGGATGGCCAATAAATTTAAATAATTGAAGAGGATGGATTTCAAAAATGATGATTTTGTGATTACTCACACAAGCCAGTGAAAGCAGAGAGGAAATGTGATATATGGTCAGATTAACATAAGAGGCAGGCAACTAGAAAGACAGTGGTATTTAACAAGACAACTGTAACTGAGTGGGAGGGTGGGAAAAAATTTCTGCCTGACTCAGAAGAGACAGGCTGCTACTTCCCTCCAGGCCAAAATATACCCCCCCCTTTGAAAACCTATTAAACTGGGCCAATCTCTCCCTACCCCGAGAAACCATCATACTCGGTGACTTTAACATCAACTGGCTATCCTGCAATAGTAACCCCCCAGCACTCCACCTAGATCTCAATGGCTTCTCACAGCTTATACAATCCCTAACCAGGATAAATAAAAACCCCAATAATCACACCATTCTTGATTGGGCCCTAGTCAACAAAGATCCTCACTCTTACCTGGCAGGCTCCTTACCTGACTACCTAAGTGACCACTCCCCAACCTTCCTACTAAAACACCACATAAATAGCAGCAAACCCATTGTCCACTGACACATTTGCTACAAAGCTAAATTCAACTCCAGCTCCTTCACCACCTCCCTACAAAAAATAAACTGGTCACCCCTAAAATACCTCAACCTAGATGAAGCAGTCCACTACTTTAACTGCACTTTCCTCAACATCCTTAACTCCCATGCCCCCCAAAGATGCACCAAAATCTAAACTAAAAAATCCCCCTGGCTACAAAAAAACACCAAAGACCTTATGAAATCCAGGGATAAAATATGGGAACAATGGCGCACAATCAAAAACCCCTCAGATAGGCAACTATTCCTTGAACTACATAACAAAGTCAAAAAGCAAGTAAAAGCAGACAAAGCTCTTTTCTATTAGACATCCCTAAACTCCTCCCAAAACAACCCAAAGCAATTCTGGTCCACAATTAACTCTATCCTCTGCCCAGTGAAGGTAACCCCCCCACCACCAACTACTCCTCTCTCCACCTGTAGCATAGCTGACCTTTTCAACAAACATTTTACAGAGGCCATTCTATCCCTAACTAAAAAACACTTCCCTACATCAACACCCCCCACACCCAAACCAACTCCACCCCTCCCTCCCTTCTTCCTTTCCACAGTACCCACCTCCAACATAAAAAAACTACTAACAAAACTTAAACCCACAAGTCTAGCAGCTGACAACCTGCCCACAGAATACCTAAAAATAGCAGCTGATGTTTTAGCTTATCCCATCTCCATATTAATCAACTGCTCCATATCTGAGTCCTATGTCCCAACCTTATGGAAAATATCCCACATCATACCCCTACACAAAGGCAGCCCCTCAACAGACATCTCTAACTACTGCCCCATTGCCATCTTCTCGCCTCTCACCAAGATACTCGAAAAATGTATCAACTCACAAATCTCCAATTATCTACTACACAATAATCTCCTCTCTTACACACAGCATGGTTTCAGACCACACCATAGCACCACAACTGCACTGCTCTCCTTCACTAACACCATTCTCCAACATAAAAACAATGGCCTTTTATCCTCTGCTGTATTTCTTGACCTATCAAAGGCTTTTGATATTGTATCACATGATCTTCTACTCTCTGCACTCTCCAACCTCTCCTTTTCCATACCTGCCATCAGTTGGTTCCACAGCTATCTACATGGCCGCCAGCAGTTAGTTGTCTGGCGCAACAATCTATCCCCTCACCTCCCTGTTATTCTCGGGGTTCCCCAAGGCTCCATCCTTGGCCCCTTGCTTTTCTCCATTTTTAACAATGACCTGCACACCGCCGCCAAACATGCCTCCCTCATACAGTATGCAGATGACGCCACTCTCATCTGCTCAGCTCCAACTCTAACAGAACTACAACAGATCACTCAAGCATCTTTCTCTTCTGTTGAAAGTTGGCTATTAAACGCTCAACTCCTCCTCAACCCAAATAAGACTAAACTCCTCATCTTTCAACCCTCAAAAATCTACCCCGAACATCCCCCATTTCAACATACTTGCCAAAGACAACACTTGCATCTCACCAACAGCCCACACTAAGCTACTCGGTGTACAGATTGACAACAAACTCAAATTTGACACTCACATATCACTCACAATTTAAAAAGTCCACAAAAAAATGGGTGCCTTGTATAGAGACCAACAATACCTAACCAAACCAGTTAGAATCTCTACCGCAACTTCCCAACTAATCTCAACCCTACTCTGTGCATCACTCATACTCACAAATCTTCGACAATCAGACCTAAAGAAACTCGAAGACTGCTACAATAAAATTGCAAAATTTGCATCAGGGGACTCCCACTGCAGTCACCACTATGTCTCCCTTAGAAACCTACACTGGCTTGAACTCCCTCAACTCCTACACCTAACCCAACTTACCTTTGCTCATAAACTTGTAAACCACCCTCTTAAAATTCCCTTACTTCACACACTTCTCCAAACCTACCAAGCCTCCAGACCCCTTCGCTCCTGCAACAAAAATCTACTCCAAGTCACCAAATCTAACAACTCTGCAGGGGAAGCGCTATTCTCCTACTCCATATCCAAAATTTGGAACTCACTTCGCACTGCCATAACTACCCTCCCTTCCAGCAGTCTCTTCAAAAATGGTCTTAAAGCACACCTAAAATCTCACTGGCTATGTCCGTGTCCATACCCAAACTAATCCCCCCCCCTTTCTCCTGTACCACTAATTAGCTGCCAGCTCTACTATTAGCTGTCAACAGGTTATCAGTATTTCATTACTATTTTATATCCTTTAACTAGCAGATGATTGCAGTACAATGTTTACTCTTTTCTCTATGTGAGAAATTAATACTACTAGGCAAATGTCTTGCACCTTATATTGTTATTATACTCTGACATATGTCATTACCTGTCAGAGTGTGCCTTTTCTATAAATACGCTGTTTTTTTCCCTCTTAAATGCTAGATTATACTCTTATATTATGTGAAATTTTGCTTGTCTGAATATATGGAGCCTTCCTTGTGATATTATACTCTGACATATAGGTTATTTCTCCTGTTGAACTGTGTCTTTACTATAATTATACTGTTTTTGTTTTCATCTGATATGCTAGATTGTACTGTTATATTATGTAAATCTCATATGTCTGAATATATGGAGCTTTTCTCCCTGGGCCTCTGCTGAAAATGGGCATATACCCAGTCAGGCTTTCCCGGTCAACAAATGTAAAATAAAATAAAATAAAATAAATAAATAAAATGTCCTGTGGGCACATCTGGTTAATGAAGTACTGATAGCTTGGGAACTGCAATGTCTGTCTTTAACCAGGATTCAGAGATTGCTAGTACACATAGTGTGTGGGTGGGAGTGTGGTGTGACGCCCCACCACTGGACCAGTAATCAAACAGCCCCAATACTCACCACTGGCAACAGTGGGGGATGTACACTGGGAGAGTAACAAGTACACAAACACAGTATTTCCAGATGTAGCTCTTTGCATCAAGTGCAATTTCCCATAAGAGCACACAGACACCACAGTCAGTCTGGGGTGGTTTCTCTACCTTTCTCCAGATCCCTAGTAAGACTCCCACTGGCACTACTATAGATTTGAGTTCTTAGCCAGGGTTCCAAGCCAAGTCCTCCAACACTCTCTCTCTGTCCAAACAATGCTTTGTGTCCCTGCCCATGTAGCTGACACACACACACACACACACACACACACACACACACACACACACACACACACACACACACACACACACACACACACACACACACACGCACACACACACTCTTTCAGATGTTGATTTGCACACACACACACACACACACACACACACACACACACACACCTGGGAAAGGCTGGCACAGATTTACTAGGTATGCCACCTTTTGCCCAGGCTATAAGGTAGTTTGCACTGCCACCAGAACCCCATATCAGCTACTTTAAGGCCCTTAACAAAGGGTGTCTAATCTTACTGTGTAATATTAATATTAATTCAAATGGTACTTTGAGCAAGGGTATTGGGAGTGGCCCACACAATGTCACCAAATAAATATGCAAGTTCTCACTAAACTTAAACATCTCTACATAGATCCGCCACAATGTAAGGTTTAAATATATTTAATAATAAATAATAAAAGAACAAGACAATACTAAATATAAATTCATAGTGACATCAGAATTCAAAACCAGAGGAAATATTTAAAACAACATTTCAGGACAGTCTCAAATAAAGAAAGAAAAATATCTAAACCAAGCTTCACTATATTCCTGGCTGAATCTAAGTGAGTTACTATAACCTAAGAACTTACTAATAAAGCAAGGCAGATGTGGTGAATGGATCGTTTAGTTATTTCCAGGCCCAAGACAGATTGCAGAATGCCATGTCTCACTAAGAGACTTCTCAAAATAATATCTCAACTATTACTGCTGGGATAGCTTGCAGAATTACATCACTTCTTATCATCTGACTTCTAGTCCACAGGCCAAGGAACCATTGATGAAGCTGGCAGTGTTTAGCATCTAACTGTAAAAATATAGAGACAGGGGATTCCCCTCAGATTGCTGGCAGATGCTGGAAGTCATACAACAATTGCATTCCTTCATGCTTTCAAGACTAATAATTAATTCACTCTAAAGACAATACAGAAAGTTTCCTACTACAGACATTGTGTCTCTTGCTGCATTGAAAACTGAAAGATACCATATTTTATGGCCTAGCCATAATGTAATTTAATTTCAGGTATTTTTCTAAAAATTTTTGCACTGATGTTAACCTCCCATACCCCAGTTTTCACTGTTAAAATATATACAGTTAAACAGTTACAACAGTGCATGTATATTTCTTTTCTCTCCCAGTAGGGCACACTAACATTTCAAACAGCACTTTGGAAATACCTTTTCAACATACAAATCTGTACAAAAGGTTTGCTATACACATAACATACAGTTCTAATACATTTGTAATACAAGCATCTTATATAAATCATTTTGATATTCACCAATGACATATAATGATTTACAAAATTCCAGCTAGCTAGGCTGGCAGTATCTCTTTTCAATACATGTGGATGTGGATATATATGTGAAAATTGTGAAGTTGTTCCATTTTCTTTACTATATTACCTGTATTGAGTTGTATAACTTTTATGGAGGGTAGGTAACAGTTTGGATGAGTTTGTGGTATGGAGGGAGGTGTAATGAAAGGCCTGTGTTTGATTTCTTGATTTATGCAGCAGCCAAGGAGCAGGATATTCAATACTGGAATGGGACTAATGGAGAACCAAAATAAAATGAGGAATTGTAGCTTGTAACCAGAGGGTTGTGCTTGATAATGAGGGTGGAAGACAGTGGTATTGAGAAATCTGTGGGTTAAGATGGGAGGATTCTGGTGATACATTTGAATATTTCTTGGGAGGTACATGGAAGAGGTAATTGAATACAGTATTATCGTGCAGAAAGCAAAGTTATATTGTGACCCCACCACCACCACTGGTAACAGTAATCAAGGAGCCTCAGTCCTTGCCACTGGAAGCAGCGGATGATGTACATTGGGAGGATGACAAGTACACACATGGTATTACCAGATGCAGCTCTCTGCATCAAGTACAATTTCCCTTAAGAGCACACAGAGACCACAGTCAGTCCAGGGCTGGTTTCTCCCTCTTTCTCCAGATCCCCAATAAGACTGCCCACTGGCACAGTTATAGAGTTGAGATCTCAGCAGAGTGGCCAAGCCAAGAGCCCCAGCACCCTCTCTGTCCAACCAGTGCTTTGTGTCCCTGCCCAAGTAGCTGACACACACACACACACACACACACACACACACACACACACACACACACTCTTTGAAGTTTGATTTATGCACGGTTCTCCTGTTCCTGTTTATTACTTTGCTTTGGTATCTACCCACCTTTCTAAATCCTCTCTTTATTTTCTTCTTCTTGAACTCAAAAAAAACATATGGAATGGAACACCTGTTATTGTCTTACAAGTATCCCGTAATTGTAGTTTACTGCTCTGTTTTTGTGCATGTCTTTTTATGGAGCTTTTCTCTCCGGGCCTCTACTGAAAATGGACATATATCCAGTTAGACTAGCCCAGTCAACAAATGTAAAATAAATAAATAATAAAATATTCACACCTGTGAAAGGCTGACACAAGTTTAATAGCTATGTCCCCTTTTGCCCATACTATAACAAAGTTACCACTGCCACCAGCCAACTCTTTATTAGCTACTGTAAGGCCCTTAGCAAAGGGTGTCCAATCCTGCTGTGTAATGTTACTATTAATACAAATGGCAGTTTTTCAAAGAGCAAGGCAATTATGAGTATATATTTACAGTGACAGCAGACTTCAAAATCACAGGAAATATTTAAAACAACATTACAGGACAGTCTCAAATAAATACAGAAAAACATCTAAATTAAGCTTTGCTATATTATGACTATATCTAAGAGAATTGCTATACCCTAGTACACTTACTTAATAAGAGCAGCAAGGCAGAATGCTGTCTCTCTCTCAGACAGTTCTTAAATGAATGTCTCAAATATTATTGCTAGGATAGCTTGCAGAATGACTTTATTTCTTGTAATCTGACTCTGTCCCAGGTAAAAACCTCCATTGCTGAAAGCTAGCAGTATTTAGCATCCACCTATGAAAATACATAGACAAGGGCTTTTCCTCAGATCTTTGGCAAATGGTGGATGTCATAAAACAATAAAGCACTTCCAAGACAATACAGAAAACTCCTTAGTTTTAGACATTGTGTCTCCTTGCTGCACTGAAACAGACAGTGTCTTTTTATGGCCTGGCCATAAAGTCATTTAATTTCAGCTATTTTTCTGAAGTTAACCTTCTGTATTCCAGTTTCCACTACTAAAATATATACATCTAAACAGTTACAATAGTGCAGGTATATTTATGTTCTATTCCAGTAGGGTATGCTGTGGTTACATTTTAAGCACTTTGCAAAAACCTTTTCAACACACACCTGTACCAGCAGTTTGATATACACCTGACACATAGTTCTAACACATTTGTAACATAAGTATCTTATATGAATCCTGCTGGTATTCACAAATGACATATAATTATTTACAAAATTCCAGATAGCTGAGCTGGCAGTATCTCCTTTCATAACAGTATGACAAAAGACTATTATTATAATAAGAAAGGGAAAGTAGAATGCTCTGGATTGCGCTGTATTTCTTGTATCAGTACTGTATGAGGTGGGAGGCAGTGGTATGCATGATAGTAGAGATAGGATGCAGGAGGAGAGGGATGCCTTGGAAAAGTATGCATGTGATGGCACTGTTGTTTAAGCAAATATTGGGTGGATTGGTTAAAGCAGTTAATAAATAATATTACCTGTAGCTTAGCTGAGGAAAACAAGCTCACTAGCAGAAGTTTAATAATAGGGTTTTCACTTCATAGAGAATATTAAGATGCAAGTACAGTTGTGGAAAGAGGAACAGATAGTTATTAGGCTAGGAGTTATGGTTAGTTTGCTGAACTGAGCCGTCTTGTGAGGAATAAGGGGTCTGCCTATTTTATTTGAGTAAACTGCATGGATGGTTAGTCAGAAGAAGTGGTGGCTGGACAGAGGGAGAGAATGAGTCAGGAGAAGGACAGGACAGATGGTGATTGGAGCTAGTGACTGCGCTAGCTGAGGGATGGGGTGAATAAAGACTAATTATATTAGCCAAAGAGGACTCCATGGATGAGGATAGCTGGCGAGCAAAACAGATCTACACTCAACAGGTATTTTAGCCAAGTGTTGCATAGATGAAAACAGAGCTGTTCTCCCCTATTTGCTGTACCAGAGAAGGTAGACTTGGTCCAGTCCTTCTGGTAAGTTCATCTGCAGATTTACTCTTCCAAAGGCATCTGCTTCTCCTTAAAGCTGATGAGGAGTGCCTCAGGAGTTTGAAGGAAATAGTCCTGAGTTTAGATATACTATATAGCTTTCAATAACAAACACTATAATAAACAACAGTGGTTCATTCAAGTGTTTTCTACCTTTCCCACTGCCACCCCCATGTTTGAAAGTGGTTAAACAGCTACTATATTACAATGTGTATGTAAATTATACTTAACTAGCTCAAGTTATTTATATCACGCTGAGTATATCTGCCTATTCTCCATTACTGGCCAGTATAAGCTCCAGCTCTTTCTTGGTCATAAATAGTTTAAAGCAGGTATCAGCAAATAAATGAAGACTCAAATATTTTTTGTTTCTTATAGACTGCTGACAGAAACTGTATTTTGTCTTCAGACTTAATTACTTTGATACATATATTCACATGTCAACTGAATATTAGTATAAGGACAAATTTAAGCAAAACATCATTGTTGTGTCTTTCGGCTATTCCCAGTTAGGGGTCGCCACAGCAGAACTCTGGTCCGCTAATGACTGGCAGTAGATTTTTTCATGCCGAGTTGCCGGCCCCAACACACAACCTTCAACGAAGGTACACCCATTCATGCATGTCTACACACAGAAGACGCTCTAGCTGAGAGTCGAACAGGACGTCTTACTGTGAGGTGACAACGCTACCGGAACACCACCACCGCAGTTCCAAGCAAAACATCATTACATTATTAAATATATAAATTTGTTAGTCAGTACATTACCAGGTATCCACATAAAGTGGACCAAGCATATACTGACAGATGCTGGAAAAAAATTTACTTATTTGTTTTACTAGACCTGCTTTTAGTAAGCATTTCTGAGCAACATTACTTATAAACCATGGCTCTAGTTGTAGGGAGATGACTCAGTATCTCAAACCAAATTTATCTATTGCTGAGGAAGTCGCACTTTAGAGAAGGTTATATTTTCTCACAGAGTGCATGTGTTTGTCAAGTACCTCTCAACCTCTTAGTCCAAGATGTCTGGACAAAGCCTAAAATAATGGGGGACAAAGTCCAAAAAATAGCGACAGCTTTTAAATATTGCTGTTATAACTTTGAAAGTTGCTAGCATAACAAGTTTTCTGTTTGCATGCATTTTCTGAAGGAAATTAAGTTTGAAACTTGAATGTATGACTATTTAGTGTGTTCAATCTTCACTGATTTGTCAGAAAAAACACAATTTTTTATGAGGAACAGACAAAAATATGAGGCAAACATCTGGACATTCTGCAAAAATCTGGACAGATTAAGGTATGGTGTGGAGACGAGGTGCAATCAGCAACCAGCTGGTTCAGCAAAAGAGATTTCATGAATTGTGTCTTGCCAATGGAATCTCAGACTATTGTTATACCTCTGTAGTCCAAAATATTTAACCAACCTAAACAATGTTTACTGAGAATACTTCAGTAAAATTCCTGAACTATCATTAGACTGCTGGATAGGCAGAAGGACATTAACTACTGCCTTCATTCCATAAATGCCATTTTGGCCAGAAAATAAGTATCAGCACTTTTGAATATATTGAGATGTGTACAACAAGGATTTGAAAAAAAAAGACTGGCTAGAACTCGCATGCCATAAGCATTACGAATGCCAAAACACTAAGGCCTGCATTTGTGGTACAGTGGTAGCTTGCTGAGGTATAAAAAAATGCCACAAAAATGAACATACTAATATTATTTCAGAAGTCATAAACACCTGGATTCTCAATGACAGTCATGCAGACATTGATTTGTTTATTGTGTGTCTCTGAGGATGTCCCTTAACTTTAAGTCTAAAGCTCTGAGTTGAAAATCTGATGCCCCCTGTACCTGGGTTACAGGGTTTGACTCTATCCACTTTCATTTGCCTACTGTGTGACTCTGAGTGAGTCACTTAACCAGACAGTGAAAAGGGATAATTGTGTTCAGTGGATTTACATGGATAATAAACTGGGAAAAAAAGTTGTGCTACCAGGCTGAGCCTGTAAAACATCAATATGAAGCAATATTTGCATACGCCCGTCTAAACCAATATGAAGTAAATGGCATTATGAGTTTGTTTTTGTACACAATAAGCATGCTCAGTTTTAAATCATGTTATTAATTTTTTTTTTTCAAAAAGCAGCAACAATGGAGTATAAATTAGTGTATACATCCACAGTAAAGAGGAACTTGGTACAACTGCCACTGCACAAATACAAATTAATACCATGTACAACAGGTATATTATACGCCATCATCGCATGATAACAATGGCCCAACACTCTCCAAGTAGAAAACTGCCTCATAGCTCCAGCCCCACTGCTGAACTAGAATGCTGAACACTGAGTTAAACAAACAAACAAGGATAAGTGTAAGTTCTAATTACAGTACATAGCTCTTAGAATTAGGTACTGTCTCACAATGGAAATTATGCAGAATAGAATTATAAATATTTCCTTCTATCATCAAACATTAGTGTTTCTCTCCTTTACTTCCTACCCTCTTACCCTTTCCTACACTATATTTTCCTTTTTTTTTAATCTGGCTAGTTATGGTAAATGGAGCACAGGTTTCTGGGTATGTATTCCATTTCCAATGTGTCATTAAAGGCTATACTTATTGCAAAGGAATCCAGGATGCAGAGTTTCAATGCAATGCATGAATGCATGGCACTGTTATATAAAACTCTCAGTGGGCATTATTAGTATGCTCTGTGCAAATAATGATGTTCATTATTGCTTGTTTGATAATGTGCAGGAAGGTATGTCACCTCACACCTAATCCTAAAGCAGAAAGTTGCAGCACCTTTTGAAATGCCTCTTATTTATTCATTCTTCTGGCAATACATGGATAATTTTTAATCTCAAGTTCCACGGTTTTTATGTACATTAATCTGGAAAACCTCTGCATTTAATTATGCTATGACACTTTACAATGCACTAGCAAAACTAGATACATTAATAAAATGCCAAGCCTTTTAGCATCAACAGTCTGAGCAGCTACAGCAGTGCCTTCATTCTGATACGCAATGCTTTGCATAAATCAAGGCAAATCACTTCTGATGGAGCACATTTAGCACTATGAATTTTAATCTGGTGAAGGAGGACAGGATATAAATAGCTTTAGACTGAAAATATATAGCTTATCAGGGAATGGCAAAGGAATGCAAAGCACAGAAGTTTCAGCTGAAGAAAACAGGACCTTTAGCAGTATGTTTACTAAGAATAATCCATGTAAGTGGAAATGATTTGTTGCTGGCATAAACTAAAGTGTATTTCATTAAAGAATAGAATAACCCATAGAATGACTAACAGATTCACTCAAGGTCATGTGGTATAACATTAGAATGCTTAGCAGCCATCTTACTCTACAGCACAATTCTTAATCTGGGATTTAGATGTAAAAGTACATGATCAGTCATATTTGAAGAAGAACAAATTTACAGGATGAAAGATGAGCGTTTTGAATGGAGGGGGCTAAAGTGAATGACTGAGCTATAAATAAACTACATTCTCAATAAAACTGTATACACAGACATTGTCTATGGAAGGTATAAAATGCAAAACTGCTTCAAATGCAAATAAAAGGCCAGTATTCTGCAAGATAATAAAACTACACATGTTGCCTTTTCAGCTTCTGAAATCCAAAGTAATCACTTTTCCTTGATTTTAGTTCTGTTTAGCAAGATATCTGTTCAAACGTATGCATGTCTGTTGGTATGTCAGTTTAAAGGATAATAGAACAGTTTCCTATATGTACCATGCTCAGTGTTTGCTCAATCTGAGCAGCTCAAGGAACAAGACTTGCTCTCAGTATAAGTGACTTACTCCAGTGTATTACACTTACACTGACAGCCCGTCTTAAGGAATCTGGCCCCCACTGTAAGCCTGTTTAGAGAGAGACTTCACAGTGAAGTAAGTCACCTACACTGAGAGCAAGTCTTTTGGAACTGGGTCAGGCTTACACTAGAGGAAGTCACTATACTGACAGCAAATCTTTTGAAATCTGGCCCAAAATCACTGCTTGGAAAACTTAATGCATATATACATGTGATTTAGTGGTAAGATGTCTCACTCACATCAACAAGGTTCTGGATTCAAACCTTATTTATGATAATCTTTTTTTAATTATTTCATTTATTTACAAATTGTTGACCAGATTAATACTGTTAGACCAGTGACCTCTTTTCAGAAGAAATCCAACATGGTATTCATACTGATGAGGAAAACTTTGGATAGGGCATCTAAGAGCTTCCCCTACTCATTAGGAGACTGTCTGTTCCGATCCTAGCAGAGTGGCGGCTCAGAGAAGAGTACTGAAGGAGATCCAAGATGTCAGCTAGCATAGAGACAAATGCTGTTGAGGTGTTTGAGGCTCTAAAGGATTCTTAAGAGTTGCTTCAGAAAAATATATCTGTCTCTTTGGAAGCAAATGTTCAAAACAAAAATGGATCATTCTTTTTAGCCCTCCAACTGAGACGGTTGCAGGATGACATTTTGGATGAACTGTTGTTGCAGAACGAGCTGGAGAGTGGTGAAATTATAGATAAAATCCAATCAGAGGAATCATAAATCATTTTAAAAAGATTGCCAGAAGAAGAAATGATATGCTGAGGAAACTGCAGGGAAAACAGTAAAATATAAAAAGAGGAAAGGGACTGTCAACAATCATGGTAAGAATTCAGAACAAAGAAGAAAAAGGAATGCACGGGTATTACATTTGGGATAATTTAATGGTCCCATCTGGAGTTAAGGCTCATGAGCTAAGAACTTTTTTTTACTCATAAAGAGACATTTTTTTTAATTAATTTTGGAGACTGGTTCTATTCTGGAAAGTTTTTTGGGGGAGTATAAAAAGAAAAAGAACTATAATCCACGGAACTGATATGTGGTTAAACAATTTCAGACAAAAAGTGGTATGCTTAAATTTGTATGGAAAAAGGAAGATAAAAATTAAAATTGAAAACTGGAAACCTGTAGCACTGAACAATGCAGATTACAAGATGTTTATGAAAATATTTCAGAAGAGAATGGAAAGTAAAATGAAACATATTATGGAAGGTATAATATATAGTTTAAAGGGTAAAGAATATCAGGAATTCTTATTAATAGAAAGGGAAAATGTAGATGACATTGTAAACAGGAGCAGGACTGATGAAACCATGTTCAAGATAGTAGATTTAAATAAAGATTTGATTTAGTACAACATGAACTTTGTAGACAATTGTGGAAAAGCGTAACATCAGTGAGATAATTAAGAATGTTTGCTGCTCTGCATATAATAAAAATAAAGTAAGAATTTTAGTGACTGGATGGCTAAACAAAGAAATAGATATAAAGAATGCTATATGCCAGTGATGTCCATCCCATGAGTAGCATATTATTTGCTTTAGTTATGAATGTATTACAGATGTAAATTTGCATATGAAAGGTGCAACTTATATTACCAATGAAGACATAACAATTCCTATTATGTTTACTTATGCAGATGATATTATATTTATTATGATAAAGTCTGGATGAAAGAAGCTATATGGTATGTACATCAATGTTTAAATATAATAGGCATGGCTTTAAAAAATGAAAAAAAGTAAAGGACTAACTAATATAGTAAAGATAGAAGGAGCATCTTTACTGATGAAAGAAATCAATGTGTTAGGAATAAGATTTGGGGGAAAATGTAAGTCAGGAACAATGGAATTGGATAATAGATGAAATAAAGGAACTTTGTTATTTTTGGAAAACATACAAACTGTCATTTAAAAAAAAAAGCTTATCTGATTAATTCAGTTATACTGGGAAATACTGCATATTTAGCTAGTGTCTATATGTTGCCAATAATCTATGAAAAAGAAATACTACAAGTCACTTTTTCCTTTATATAGAGTTCGAGATTGAATCCTGTGACAGATGGAGGTTTTGGATTAATGAACTCAATTGTTTAGCTGCTTTTTTGAATTTGTATAAAGTTTTGCTTTGGATAAATGATAAAAATGTGAAGTTAGCAGTAAATTTACTAGTGTACACATGTGAGCGGCATGGGAATATGAAAATACAAAGGAGGTAAATGAAATAAATATGGATATGAGTATGTATGGTTATTACAACAATAAAAATAATGATGTGTTAATAAAACAGATAAAAGATTATCTTATGCTGGGTTGACCATTTGGAATGAAAGAATAAATGAAATCATGTTTAATGGTAAATGGAGTCTAGCGCTAATTTTAAGAAAAATTAGATAGCCGTTGTGGGAAAAGGACTGAGAGTCAAATGAGGATACTGAAAATCGAAGTTTAACATAATAAAGAAAAGTAAGGTCATTTACGATTATATGACAGTAATAGAAAGGAATGGAAAATTGTACACTGTATAAACTATAAATATGTAAGTTTATAAATAGCATTGAAATAATGTTTTAAATAAGGAATCTCATCTTTTAGAAAAGTGCCATGGGATGTTAGACATTCACTTGAACTTCCTTCAGCTAATGCAGATGGGACCTTAGTTTACTGTCTAATCCAAAGGACAGCACACTCAGAAATGCAGCAACATTTTATGGTGCACAGCAGTGTCAATAGTGGAAAATGGATTCAAGCACTTGTGAACAGAGTCTTTCAGCACCAAAGTTGAGTGTGCTACCTTTTAAGCCACTAAGGTGCAGTTTTCTGTGTTCTTCATGTATATATGGAAGTACTCCACAGGGTATTCAGTTTCCATTCACTTCCAAAAAACATGCTTGCTAATGTCTATAAAAAATTTTAAAAAATGTCCACATAAGGGTTCTAGTTACCCTTTCCTTTGCTTTGCAGTCCAGATCATAGCTGAAAAGAGTGTGAGAAGAACCAGTTTACTTATTCAATAAATTAAAAAAAGCTTTCACCATTACAGGCTGACATCAGAATATTATGAATTTTCTATGAGACAAAAGATATCAAGGATGTTTATTTGAAGTTACAGGGAAATAGGCTCCCTACAAAAATTAATTTTTGTAATGTAGTTTTGAATAATAGACTCTCAGTCTTCTCTGCTTTGGCCAGTTGTGATTTGCATACTATTTGTGCCCTTCTTTAAATTCCTAAAAGATATAACTGCAGTGATATCTATAAATGAAATATGTATACAGACCATATATGATGGTGAGTATATATTATTTTTAGAATGCTTTTTTTAAATTGGCTTTGTGCCTCTGTCTCTCTGTCCCTCTGTGGTTCTGCCTCACTAATGGCAGAGGGACAATATTTTACTTAAAGACTAAAAATAATGACAGAGGGACAAATATTTAGTATTTAAGCAAAATACTGTCCCTCTGTCTTTTGCATGAAAGTGGAAAAAATGACCAAATTTCAGAGGCAAAAAATAATTCATCCTATATCTCCACTGTAGAGCTGCAGTTTGTATCAGTCATCACTGTTTTTAATAACAGCGGTAGTGGTGCTGCGGTAGCGTTGTCGCCTCACAGTAAGATGTTGTCCTGTTCGATTCTCAGCTAGAGCGTCTTCTGTGTGGAGACATGCATGAATGGGCGTACCTTCATTGAAGGTTGTGCGTCAGGGCTGGCAACTCGGCATGTAAAAATCTACTGCCAATCATTAGCAGACCAGAGTTCCACTGTGGCGACCCCTAACCGGGAAAAGCCAGAAGATACAACAACAGACTAAAGCCAAAATGCAACTGCAGACTTTCCAAGTCTACAGCCATTTGGCAAAACAAATATGGACAGTGGAGACAGATTTAAGCCTAAAATCAAATACTGAAACCATCTACTATTGATGCTGTACAATGGAAAGCTAAGTGATCAGACCGCTCCCAGCATCCACTTAAAAATAACACACACCCAGGCAACATTCAGCCTGAAAACTGCACACAACAGCATTTAATAGATGTAATCAGAACACTTTCTCCTTAGCAGATGTAATCAGCATCTCTTTACATGGTGCTCTGCCGTTTAACAGCTGTTAACAGAAATGACCAGCTTGGCAGATGACTAGTGTGCTATGTGATGTTTCAGCTATGCAAACTGGTCTGCAAAGTCTTTGCCAGATCTTTTCTTTTTTATAACCTTGTATTTCACAAGGACTAAACTTTGTAGTTTTAGCTCCTACACACATCAAAAGGGTAAGGAAAGTGAATGCAAGTTTAATATCAGTTCATAGGCTGCACACCATTCCTGCAGTAGGTGATGATGGCCAGTGCATGTCTTGTGGTTTGGCTTTTAAGTCACCCCAAAGTTGTCACTTACACTTTCAGGCTACCCTGAACTATTTTTCCACATATTCTGCATCTCCACAGGAGCAGCGAACACATAGAACCATGTAGAGAGAGGGACTCAGAAGAGTTGGTGTTGAACGGTATCAAAATTCCAGGATTAAACCTTTAATTCACGACTGCTTAAAAATCTACAAATTAGTCATCAGTTAAGCATTTTGTGAAACAGCCAGCTATACAGGAAGCAAATAAGACAGGACCAATTCATTGTTCTAACTCTTGTGACCACTCCCCACACAAATAAATAACAGGGTAAGGAAGGCTACTGCCATAGATGATTAGGATGCAATTTGAAAAGGCAGAGGTTGTTTGAATAAAAAGGAGTGAGGGAGGAGGGCAGAAAAGCATTGAAAAGGGGGATGGCACCAATGGGAAGAATATTTGATAGGTGTGGAAGAGACTTGCATAAGTTTGAGAACACTTGATAACACAAGAATCATTTGCAGGTACATAAAGCAGATCAAGGATATGGTAGAACTGGGACTTTAATAAATTGTACCAGCATTTAAGAATCCATGGGCATTGCAGGAATCCTTTAAGTGGGGAGCTCTGTATACAAGAGAGACTTGTGAGGACAAAGGTTCAAACATTCAGAGAATCTTTATTGTCATTTAGGACCACACAAGTGCAACCTAAACAAAATCAAAAATGAGCTGACTAGAGAGATGCAGTACAAATAACACAGGCACAGCAGTAGCAGAGAATACCATAAGAAAGGAATAACAACACATATGACATGTAAGAGGTAGATCACATTACATAAACACACCCAGTACCCATTATCCAATGATAAATAATAAATAAACACCCACCACCAAATCCCTTCGCAGTTAACATACATAATAATAAATAGAGACTAGTGAATAGCAGCTGTTTAGTTACCATATTGCACTTGTTAACATTAGACATGACTCAGTATAGCTATCATATTGCATAATAGTTATTCTGGCAGTAATTGCTCAAAGCAGCAGGATTAAATGAAAAAAACGGGGCTTCAATGTATCAGGTGTTATGGTTGGCATCTGAGTTAATAAGTCTCACAGTGTAGGATGCAAACTGTTCTTGAATCTGGTAGTCGTACAGAAAGGAAGGTGTGATACTGCCTTTCAGATGGAAGTTGTGGGAATCAGTTGTGGGCTGTATGGGTTGAATCAGCTAGTATTCTGTATATTTTCTTTCTTGCTCTTGTAAAGAGCACTTCCTGAATAGAAGGGAAGTTTGTGCTTAAGATTTTCTCAGCCACCCTCACCACCCTCTGTAATTCCATCTTCTCAGCCACTGTGCAGTTGCTGAACCATGCTATGATGTTGCTAGTGAGGATGCTCTTGATAGCTCCCCTGTAAAAAGTGGCAAGAGCAAACAGTGGGAGCCTGGCTTTTTTATCTTTCTCAGGAGGTGATGCCTTTGTTGAGCCTTCTTAACTATATGGTTGTTATTAGTCCAGGAGAGGTCATCTGAGATGTGAAGGCCCAGGAACTTGGTTGTTTTGACTTTCTCTACTACCTCCCCTTTGATAGTGAGTGGATGGTGAACTGTTGCCTTTTTCCTGAAGTCCATAATCATTTCCTTGGTCTTGTTAACATTCAGGTCCAGATTGTTCCTGTCACATCAGGCAATCAAAGTGTTCACCTCATCCCTGTAGTTATGTTCATTCCCACCACTAATGAGACCCATGACTGTGGCATCATCAGTGAATTTTATAATATGGTTTGAGTTATGTTTTGCAATACAGTCATGACTGATGATGGTGAAAAGCAAGGGGCTGAGCACACTACCTTGGAGAACACCTGTATTCAGGACTATGCATTGAGAGGTGTTGTTTCTAGTGTATATTGATTGGGGTAAAGAGTCCTGTTACATAGGTGCTTGTTTATCCTGAGTTCCATGAGTTTATCCACCAGTTGCATCAGAATCACAGTGTTGAACGCAGAACTGAAGTCGATGTACAACAGCCATACATAGTTGTTCCTCCCTTTTAGGTGTGTTATTACAAGGTGTAGTGTGACTGAAATTACATCCACAGTTGATCTATTTGCCTGGTATGCAAACTGGAGCAGATCGAAGGACTTAGGTAGACCAGCAGATAGACATTTCTTCACAATCCTCTCAAAGCATTTCATGACATTTGAGCTTAAGGCGACCAGTCTGAAGTCATTGAGGCAGGTAGGGTTGGGTTTTTTCAGAAGTGGAACAATACTTTTTTCTTTGAAACATGAGGGAACTTTCTTCATAGCAAGAGATGAGTTGAAGTTTTCTGTCAGTACCAGACATAACTGATCAGTACACCCCTTCAACACCTTGCCAGGTATGTTATCTGGTACAACAGCCTTCCTGGGATTCACCTTCTTAAGCTGAAGTCTCCCCTACTCGGAGTTTAAGGCTAGCACTACCTCTTCTTTGTCAGTGTTTGCCTTAGAAGGTACAGCAGTGTTCTTCTCCTCAAATCTACCAAAGAAGGAGTTCAGTTCATTTAGGAATTCCAAGCTGTCATCACATTGGGTCCATGAGCTGCTGTATCTCCAGCCATAGGCTTCTCATGTCCCTCATGTCATGGAAGCAGATCTAAATTTTCCTCCCATGCTCCCAATTTGCTTCTCTGATGCCCTTTTTCAGATTTGACCTGGCTATCTTTAACCTTTCTTTGTCATTTGCCTTGAAGGCTGTGTTTCTTTCCCTCAGTAGCTCGTAGACATTCCTGGTGAGCCAGGGCTTCTGATTAGCTCTTATAGTGATGGCTTTTGTGATGGTTACATCCTCCATGCATTTTTTTATGAAGGCAAGAACTAATTCAGTGTAGGTATCTATGTCTAACTGGAGGTTGTGCATAGCTGCTTCTTTGAGGATCTCCCAGCAGATGGTACTGAAACAGTCCTGAAGGCAATCCATGGAACCCTCCTGCCAGACTCTGATCTGTTTAGTTGTTGTTTTTTCTCTGATCAAAGTTGTCTTATAGGTAGGCAGAAGCAGGATGGCAGTGTGATCAGAGCTACCTATGTTGATGTTCTTCAAAGCTTTAAACCTCCTTTAATATTGCTGTAAGCTTTGTCTAAGGTATTCTTCCCTCTGGTGGGGAAATTCACATACTGATAAAAATGGGGTAGCACCACCTTAAGCTCAGCTCTGTTGAAATGACCCATTATCACATGTGCAAATTCTGTGTTTAAGACACTTGGAATAGCAAGCTGTTACCCTGCATTAACTGACAGCAACCTCAATAGTCAACATAAGATTACTTTAAATATGTATATAGTTCTGTTGCTTTAATGTTATCAGTTTGGTATAGACAGGGAAGGAAGTTTAAAATCAAGACAGATTGTAACTCAGATCCCTATTTACTGAAGAAAGTTTTTTCCTCAAATAAATAACTACTGCTAAATGACGTAATGAAACTAAATTCCAAAAAATACATTATAATATCTTTTAGGAAGTCATGAATCTCAGGGAACTACCAGATAACAATATGCTCCTAATAGTTGACCCACTTGTTCAACATTTAGGAATTTATGTGGACAGTGACCTAACTTTTGACCAACATATGCCTATTTTTGTGAGAAACGTTTTCTATACTGCACAGCTTATAAACAAAGGGATTGTGTCTCGCTATAGGGATATCATTGTCCCTCTTTATTCAGCCCTCATTACACCAATGGTTGAATGTAATGCCTTCTTTAGCATGTATTTGTCCAGACAGATGCAACAACTGGAAAATCCACAGAGGTACCCTATTAAAAGGACACAAGCCCTAAAGAACACATCTTAAATGGGCTGACTCAAAGCCCTGTCACTATACTCAGTATCCTACAGACTACTAAGATGTGATCTGTGTCTGGCATACAATACATCCTCTGATCCATTCCTGCTACTTCTTCTGGGACCTCATTATCAAAATCAGCAAGTCCAACCCTGAATGCTTTTCTGAAATCACCTTGTCAGTGATTCTTTTGCAAAAGTTTTCATTCTTCTTCCTTATTTTTTACTTTTTAGAGCGACTCAATAAAAATCCTTCCTTTTTTAAAAAAAATTATTTTTTTTATTTTATATTTTTATTTAATGTATTCATTGTATTTCTAATTAAGCAAAGCAGCAAAAGAGCTGTTTCCCAAACATTAGTCAGGATACCGTTAATGACACACACACACACACACACACACACACACACACACACACACAAAAAGTTGCATATAGAACAAAGCAATACTAACCACATACAAGAAAACTAAGTATGAATGCAATAGTTATCAGCTCTTGGAGTCTGCAGAGGGATGGCACCCAAATGTGATCCAGCTGATTGTGGATTGAGTAGTGGAGCGGCCACTGTAGAATCCAAACAGAGAATGGGTAGCAGTGCAGGACTGTGGCCTGCTCAATGATCCTGGGAAGTAGGGAGGGCTGATTGCTCTCTTGGGGCACAGTGGTGGCATGACATCCCTGGTACATATCAGTAAAACCATTGTATTTTCTTCAGGAAGAGAGGTAGGGTTGATTGTAAGGAGTTTTCCTTGCTAAAATCAAGGGATATCCTCTGCCTTTAACTCATTGCATGCTCCTGTATAGTACTTTGCCAGGTATGCTCACAGAGGTAGGGCATAAAAATATATAAAAGCCCTCAAATTGTCCCAGATGGCTGCATGAATGATGGTGCCTCCTGGTTCGCTGTTGCCCCAGTGATGGGAATAAAGGGGTACAATCATTTACAGCATGGGTAAAGACAGCAACAAAATGTGTGCAGTGTGCTCAAAGAATCTGCAGAAGAAATGTCATAGCATAGTATATTGTACTAAGAAAAGTAAAAAGCATAACATAATGAGACTAAACAAAATGCCACATTTGACTGGCAAAATGATGTAGCTAGCAAGATGCAAGATTGCAGAACTGAAAAGACAGAGTCTGCATGACCATTGCCTCTTTCAACACATCATAAAAGGTTCAACTTTTTCTTAAGGGACCTTATACTTTTTTTCCAGGTTTTTAGCAACAAAGGCAACCTACTGAAATGGAGAAAGTATGTGTGTGTGCGTGTGTGTGTGTGTGTGTGTGTGTCTGTGTGTGTGTGTGTGTGTGTGCACGCGTGTGCGCGTGCGTGTGTGTGTGTGTGTGTGTGTGTGTGTGTGTGTGTGTGTGTGTGTGTTTATGTGTGTTAAGGGTAGTTTTGCAAGTTTTGTTTTGAAGGAAGGACTTTTTTTTGTTTTGAAGGAAGGGATTTTCTTTGACCGTATTGTAGATAGATTATGCAGGGTACTAATACACAGTTTTTTTTTTCAACATATCACTACAGATGGGAAGGGTCTTATATAAAAGGAAAACTGGAAATGTGGACCAAATAAAAAAAAATGGTCAAGTGGGTATTCAAGGTTGTTCAGCCTGAAACATGATGTCCAAAATATATAGACTAAAATGGCAATTAAAGAAACAGCTGAGAAAGTTTCTTAGCAGACAGTAGGGGGCTGAAACAACCAAGCAATGGAACATTAAACTACATGTTACCCAGGCTTTCAACATAATGCCACAAACAAGGCTGAATAAGGATCTGGGCACGATATAGGCAGTGACAAGTACTGAATCTCAGAAAAGAGAACAGAATATATCATACAAAGGAAAGTGTTAGCACATACAATACCATGTGAGGCCTAACACGATGCTGCAGTAGGCTTGTTTTGTGAAGGGTTTTCATTGGAGGCATCATAAATCAAATATTGTGCCAAACAATTAACAATGTTATGGGGTAAACTAGCCTTACACTCATCATTTTTCTCCAAATGTGCCAAATGCAGGAGACATCTGCACTCTTAGGCCATGAATAGCAGATAACAAAATCCTTCAAAAATCTCATCTTCTTATCTGCTAGCAAGCATCCCTTTTTTAGTACAGCTTGGCAAACTACCCAGTCCTTTAACTGATACTTACGTCACCGAACAACATTTTGCATCATTTGCTGGTATTTTACTCCAAAAAAAAGCTATACAAATTTGGCCATCCAAGCAGGGTATATCCCTGATAACACCAATAAACCTGTCATTAATACATTTACCTGGTCTGATTCTTCTAGTCCTTCTTATAAGCCCACTATCCTGAACTTCTCTCTTCTTAGTGTATTTTCTGTGTCTTGTTGCCTTTTGCTAAGACGTGTGCAACACATTTATCAACGTGCTACTTTGTTGGTACTGCAGCACACCTTCTCCTCCAGCTACACATTCCGATGTGTTTCCTTTGCTGGTCCTCACAGGAACTCATTCTCTCTCCACCCCATTCTCAGCTCAGATTGCACGGAGTCCACATCTGAAGTCATGACATCCAGCTTGATCACTATCTGATCCATTTTTACTCTTTGACTCTCCAGCTCCTTTCAGCTTCAGGTTTATGCAATGTTTTTAATTGTCATTTCACTCATACCTATACTTTTCCTCACAATAAATTAAAAAAAAAAACTGAAGCCAGTACTAGAATGCTAGAAAAATAGTCAGTCATCATCATGCCCACCCACCAGCACCCCCTCATATCTTGAATAGCTGGACTGTGATATTAATTAACAGTTACATCATGTGCAATCTTTTTAATACAGTGTTTCCTTCTTCAATGAAACCTCATAATAAGCCCTATGACAAAGGTAAAATAGTACTTTCTTAACATGTCTTAGCATGACGCATAAAACCTTTCTCTGGCTGTGACTCTCCTTTTACCCCGATGCTGCTCACTCTTCTCTAACTCTCCAGATCTCCAATGCACTGCTTTCAAGTGAAGAACAAAAGATGGAACAAAAATCAGATATAGATCCTTCTAGTTTACTGTATGTTAGAGAAGATGGACCATGAGGGGTAAGTATATACATTTTGTATCTGATGTGGTCTAGTCCATCTTCTTTAAGTCCTTCAGGAAAAGAATCCCAACTCAACCTCCTGCATGGCATCATGAAAACATAACTCTTAAAGCCATGGCTTCAAAGTAAGACCTAGACCTTGAGATCACATTCTGTTTGTGTCTTGCAGAAGCATTTAGTGATGTCTATACTGCAGCTATTTTTTTATTATTCAAAAATAATTTTTTTACAAAAATGCTTTTGATGTAACCACCATTTTAGCAGAATGCATCACTGAAATGACTGATAAATTCTTGCAATACCTTTTGAAACATAACTTTATGTGCTTTGAAAGACTCCCTGGAAGGGTGACTCTACATATTTGACATTAGAACCATCCATTACAGGCACAAAAAACAAATAACTAGGCATATGTGGTCATGTTCCTTATAGAATCCTACCTACCTATCCACATTCACACAAGTAGTACATGCTGTCCTTTAACTGAGTAGGTAAAATACAATACAGCAAGGTTATTCACTAGGTGTACGTTTGATTCAGTGGATACCTTGGGCATAAAAGCAGGATTTGTCTAAAAGACCACTCTCTCCTTATGAAAGACCAGATAAGGATGATTGACACATAAGACCTGAATCTCTGATATACTTACAAGGATGAATGCCACTAGAAACAAAGTTTCCCAGGAAAAATGTTTTAAATCTTCTTTAGATGCTGGCTCAAACAGAAGAAGCAGTAGCTTTTTCAGCATAAAATACAAATTTAAGGTTGATCGATAGTAGGTTTAATTTGAGTGGTACTGCCAACAAATACTTTACAAACTTTGAGAAATGCCAAAAAAGAATTGTGGAAACCTTGGGGAGAATTATAAATCAAAAGAAAAATATTTACAGAGAAGTAGCTAAGTACTGAATTAGAGTAGTACAATACATCCCAGATCCCTCAGTGGAAACTCACATAAGTGGTAAAATTTCAAAAATAGAAGAAATCTTTTTCAGTAATGTAAATTGTCTAACAGTAGAACTTCATGGGTTCCCCTAATAATCCTTGACTTCCAACTTCCAAACTACAATCCAGTCAATCACAGCTGGTTCACTCTGTCAATCCAATCAAAGAAATATATTCAATGTGTTTTGCATGTGTTGAATCCCCTTCACACCCATCATGATTTTGCCCCCATTCCCTTGTATGTATATAAGTAAGAATAACAAACACGGCAGCAATAGTACACGTAACAGTCTTGCCAGAAACAGAAGAAAGTACACATGCAAGAATCTAAAACTGCACAAACATAATGAACAGTATTAGAATAACTCTACTACTAAGTAATTGATCCCATTAAGGACACATTTAAATATAAATATATTCTCACTCCAGGGATTGTCAAAATGGGAATTAAATATGAAGAATGTGATAGGCTCAAGACACAGTTGATCTGTACTGTACTGCTGCCACATGTCAGAAGGTTTGGATTGTGAAGAACTATGTATTTCTATGATTCTCTTTCATGAATCTCTCTGTAATGTCTAGATGGCACATGAAGTCTAGGGCTTAATATCCATTTACAGGACTTTACACCATGTCTGTCAATCTGCTTTGATTGGAGATACAAGAATATACAGATACAGCTAAACCTGTGTATTGGACACTATACAGGTGTACTAAAAACAGTTATAATTCATAAAGACTGTCCTAAGTAAGATATTTCCACAGCAATTACTATGAGAGTTTAGTAGATCTGAGACTGATGATATTTCTTAAACTTTTGTTTAAATGCTAGCTAGTAATGATTTTCTTTTTCTGCCAAATATAAATTTATAACATATATTATTACTCATGTGTATCAGAGAAGGATATATGCATTTTTTTACCCCCTTAGGGTTAGTGGAACTATAGTCTCTTTTGTAATATTTCCATTTTCTCTAAATTCTGACATGCTACAAAATAAGTCATTCCATGTTTTTGGGCTGCATTCATATAGACTATATGTAATACTTTATAATTCAGACCTGAGCAGAGAACTGCTTTAAAGGTTGCCATACCTCATAACTTTGAGCAGGCTGAATAGCAGTGCATGTGTACCCTAACACAGTTCAGTGAGATAGGACAGCAGATCTGGGCAACACTTACGAAATTGAACCAAATAAGGCACAAAAGCACACAGATACATGGCAATGTGTGAGAGACATCATAAATGCATGTTTTTACTTGAGAAAAATAAACCCATATTAAAAAAATCTGCAGAGCATAGCATACCTCTCAACTGTCCAGATTTCTGCCTCATATTTTTGTCTGTTCCTCATAAAATTTGTGTTTTTCTGGCAAATCACAGGGATAATCTTAGGATTAAAATCACCAAATAATGACATACATTTGAGTTTTGGACTTCAAATCCTTCAGAAAATGTATGTTAACACAAACCTTGTTACTCTATCAACTTTCTAAGTTTATAAAAGCAATATTTAAAATCTGTCCATATTTTTGGGTCTCTGCCCCACCATTATGTCAGGCTTTCTCCAGATTTCTTGCAGTAAAGGGTTTTGAGGTATGGTGCATAGTCAAAAATCATTAGCCACGAATGTGCTGGAAGTAGACAGTAATTTGCTACCAAATGAGGTACTTTGGCAGTTTTAGCTTTTCTTGGCTAAAGCTATGTAGTGTGCTAGACTTACAGAAAGCAATCCAATATACTTCTATACTGATACAGTAGAAGGACATGTATTCAACAACTTCTCAATATCTTCCACTAATTTTAAATTTCTGGCACAGATACAGTAACAGACTAAGTGTTCTGCAACTTCTCAATAAGGTCTACTCATTCTATACTTCTTTTGTACAGAGAGATTGTGTGTGATTGATCCAGTATGTCTGTTTAGGTTCAGTTTATTGAAAATGTGTATACCTATAAGGCATCCCTATGGATATATTCCATCCTATATTGTTTGTTGAATTCAGGTGAAGCTAACAGCTTCATTTTGCAATTAATTCTGTTGTCTAGCATGCAAGGGAACTGACTGGATTTTAGAAATTAAGTGTTAAGGCTATTTAGGCTAGAGAGATCGAGAAAGAAAGAAGGTCAGAATTGTGAAGCTATAGATATAGGTTGTGAAGCATGGTAGTTTGATAAAAGACAGAAAGATAAACAGTAGGAGTGTGAGGTAAAATTGATTAAATAGCAAGGGGAATAAGCAAATGATCCTGGTATGATGAAAGTTTAAAGTGCCAGATACAGATCTGCTATTTATCAGATATTTTTTAAACTGGAAAGAGAGAGCTTATTATTGTTATCATTTCAAAGATAAAGTGGAATGGGGTTCTATCATACCTCTCAAGTGTACCTCATTACGAGGAACGTACCTCATTTGGGGTCTTAAAAAGTTCATGTTCCTCGAAATTCCTCAAAGTTCCACATTGAAAGAGTCTGTCACACATTCAGCGTTAGGAATTTTTTTAAGTGAAATCCATGGTAAATTGAAATTATTCATATTAATTCATTAAAGGATCTTCTTTATAAGTAAAACCAGCATATTTTAACCATCTATGACCTTCCTAGTTGAAGTTGTTAGTAAGCCATTAGTATGTGTTCCACATTTTGCCCTTTTGTTCCACATTATGAAGGCGAGTGTTCCTCATTTTGGCGATGGAAGGTTGAGAGCTATGGGTTCTATAACTTGGCTACATAACCACAGCACAGAGAGTCGCCATAACAATTATTTGATTTGGTGACTCTGCGAGTGTAAACTTCTGTTTGGAGTGTATTTATTAATTAAAATTAGTAAGTGATGGGCATTTGATTTGGTGATACAGTATTGTGTCTGTGTAGTCTTAAGTTAATACAGTGAGAGGGGATAATTAAGCTTAAGCCAGGTTATTTTTTAGGACAAGACAAAATATTGCAAAAATCTACCTCACAAAGTAATTTATTTTTACTTCTGAAAAAATCAAGATGCAAAATGTGTGTGTATGTTTTTTTTTCTTCCTTTTTGTTCATGTAGGCTGGTTTCCTTTATATAAAACAGTTTTGAAATTGGTGTGACAAAGTGCTGTTTCAGAAAATAAAGTAAAGTGGCAAATTAAACCCATAAATACATACATACCTCTAAAAATATGCACATGATAAAAAAAGGAGTAAATCAACAAGAAAAT
Organism: Protopterus annectens; assembly: GCF_019279795.1. Lineage (NCBI taxonomy): Eukaryota > Metazoa > Chordata > Ceratodontiformes > Protopteridae > Protopterus > Protopterus annectens. The sequence goes on along the minus strand of NC_056730.1, from coordinate 130,712,816 downwards.
TGTTTGGTACCTCTAAAACAGGTACGGTTAAGAAGTCTAACTCTGGGTTTAAAGCATCTAATAATTTCACCAATATAAAATAATTTATAATTGCATCATAGAGCATGTATAACATGTTCGTTTAGGCAGGAGAACCAGCCTTTAACAGAAAATGTATTATTAGTTTTTATGTAATAGTACAGTGGTGTACAATGGGTTGGTCATTATTTTTAGACCAAATTAAATAGACATATTCAGTCAAAATGATCAGTATTTTGTTAAAGCAAGACATACACATCAAACAAACTGTACTGTGCAATTTAGAAGTGCTTCCATCAACAGATACAACATGATAACTGATTTCAGAAAGCAGGTTGGAACAGTATTGTCATGATATGTAATCATGAGATATACAATATTCTTTAGCAAAGTAACACTGCACTGACATCTAGCAAGGGTCAAAGGTTGCCATAGGACAGTGCGCCATTAGCACATCGCATTCTGAAAAAAGCAAGACAACTAGATGTGCACAGGAAACTGCAAACAGTTATTTCTTTAGTCTACTGTATGTGCAAATGCCACTGCTACTATCAATTTCATGGCATGCAGGTTCAAATCAAAGTATAAACTGACAGTGAAGGTTTTCAATGAACTGGACAATTTACACAAATTCAGTTATAAGGGATAAAGTCAGTGCATATTTTTCGAAGAACTGGAAAATTTACATAAATTCATTTATAAAGGATAAAGTCAAAAAAGCAAGTTATGTTTAGCAAGCTGTTTATTCTTATCAAAAAGAGATTTCTTTGATCACAATCTGCCATTTTGTTTTATGCCTAGCTGCAACTATTGCTTACTCATAAATGTACTTTAATATTTATGGTACATTGACTTTTTTTGTGCTAATTATGTAAAGTAAATATATATATATATATATATATATATATATATATATATATATATATATATATATACATACATACATATACACACACACACACACACACACACACACACACACATATATATATATATATATATATATATATATATATATATAGAGAGAGAGAGAGAGAGATTGTTAATGTATTAGATGTTCAATGGTCCTGGTCCCATCAAATGTAAATTAGCAAATATGTTTCATAATTCTATTTCAAAAGGCAGTTTCACTTTATTTTTTTTAAATTACTAACAAGAAAAGACTGTATCTTGGACAGCCACTTCTTCAAATGCTATATCAAAAATATATAAAAGAATAAATATATAAAAGTAGCTGTTTGAAACAGCTGTATAACGTATTTCTGTCTTACATATTATTTTCATGGCCCCAGGGTCACAGCATATCAGACTGAAATCATTGCCTGCACTGTAATGACCTAAACTGACAAATGATTCTGTCAAAGTGTGCTTTCCTGCACACATAACTGTGGCATAAATGATCAGCGCCAGAGTAGAACTGCACAGTAATTTATTAGTTTATTTATTGCACTTGTTTACTGTAATTGTCCGACTGGGCCAGGTAAGATCCCTTCTCAGTGGACTCCTGGGGCAAAAAGCTCCATACGTATATAGACATTGAGATAGCATAATAATTATGCAATAGATTTGTCAGATGAAATGTTTCATAGTTGCAGACTTACAAAACCAAACACATATTCTGTAATAAACACCTTACAATGAGTTAACAATAAGCAAAATCAAAATGAGAAGAGCACACCAGCTGAATCTCCTAGAAGAAGCAGTATTAATAAAACAAAAGAACAAAGCTGTGCAGGCAGACAGATTTAATAAAACCTTAAAAAACACACAAAATAAAACACGGTAAGCACTTTCTCATACAGATGCTTCTTCAGACCAATGAGTTAACAATATTAAAATGCAACTCGGTCAGTAAATATGAAAAGCAACTGAGTGTTCCAAATTAGTAGCAATGATATAGGTTCCAAAGTAGTAACAATTTAACAGGTTCCAAATTAGTAACATGGTAAGATGTTCCAAAGTAGTAACAATTTAACAGGTTCCAAATTAGTAACATGGTAAGATGTTCCAAAGTAGTAACAATTTAACAGGTTCCAAATTAGTAACATGGTAAGATGTTCCAAAGTAGTAACAATTTAACAGGTTCCAAATTAGTAACATGGTAAGATGTTCCAAAGTAGTAGTGCTTTAATCATGATAGAGAATGAGGCAGAGGCATTTATAGATGAATGGACTTTGGAAGACAGTTACAGAGGGTGATGTAAATAAAGTAAACTAGGCACAAATGATGCTAAGAAGGAGAGAGGAATAGGTAACTAGAAAGTGTAGATAGGATATCAGTCAGCATTTTGGGATATAGTATTCATGCAGTAATGCTTTATAGCAATACCAGTTGCATATTTTATGTGCTGGAAGTCCACAACTGACATATGAGCACAGAGGGACAAGTATAGGAACTGGTGAAACTGTAACAATTTCTTAAAAGTTCCAAAGGAAATAATATAAAAACTAATCTCAGCTGTTAAAAAAGTTGATGCATGTTACTGCAGTGCAGGGAAAGTGGAAATATTGAGTTCTGGTGACATGGAAATACAACTTTCATTTCAAATGGTTAGCCTAAAGATCTACATATAAGAATTGAGACTCAGCTATTTACAAAAATAACAATCCAAAACAGAGCAATGCAAGGATAAAGCACCTCAAAGAGAGAGGATATAGTCCAAATGTAAAATGAACTTGTGAGGTGTCACCACTGTATGGGCACAGAACACTTTATCACATAAAATAATCAAAACATAAGCACACACAAAAACCAAACACACACACACACACACACACACACACACACACACACACACACACACACACACACGCAGAGTTTCAGAATGAGTGATCCACTCACAGCAGCAGTACCTCTCAACCATACCTCTCATCTCTTACCACAACAAATCTGGACAGATCCACAAATACTGGGGAATCACAGAACTAAAATAGGGATGGATTTTAAATATTGCTCTTATAAACCTAGACAGTTGCCAGAATGACAGGGGTTCCATTTGCATGGATTCCTTCTGCACACGCGCACACACACACACACACACACACACACACACACACACACACACACACACACACACACACACACACACACATGCACGCACACAGAGTGAGCGTGATCCAGTGATACCCTAGCAGCAAACCATCAGCTGAAAGGGTTCCTTACCTCTCAACCCTATCACTCACACACACACACACACACACACACACACACACACACACACACACACACACACACACACACATATACACACACAACGTTAAAAACTCTACAAAACTTGAACTTGTGAAATTTATAAAAGTATTCACATTACATCATAACATTTGTATACTAGTAAAGCATACCTCTTGCTAGAAACACAGCAGAACTAAATATTAATAAAATGAAATCATGGTGGGGCAGTTGTCTAATATCAGTATTCTTTCAAACCAAATAAATATTCTGTTTATAACTATTGTAGATCCCTATACACACTACCCTATATCAAAATTCTTATATTCTTGTATTCTATATATTCTATTTTTACAAGATACAATGGTTTAACTTATTTTATTATGTGTGAAGAAGTGTGCATGTCTGAATACAAAAACGCTTATGTCTTGATTATTTTATGTAATAAAAGTGTTCTGTGCCCATACCGTGGTGTCACCTCATGAGTTAATTTTTTATTTACAAAAATAATTTTATATTTTGAACACGTTACCCTCATCTACTTATTTGGTTTCACTGTAACATAATTTGGATTTGTTGGTTAGAAAAAAAAAACCGTGTTACAAACTGCATGCATGATTTTAAATGGAGAGTAAACTCTTTAAAGTCACTGGAGGAACAAATATATAAAGACACAGAATTTTTTTTACTTTACAAAATAAAAAGGAAAAATGCAATAAAAATTCACTCCATTTTGCCTTTCTTAGTTAATTTTACAAGCTGTTTACATTCTATGCAGTACCTCCTATGTTAAGCTTACAATCCTTAGAGACAGCTGCCCCACATAGGGTCCATCTTTTACAGCTCCTCCAACACAGGGTGCCAAAGAAAGGACACAGCTGCAGGTCTTCTCAGGACTTCCCTTTAACTCCAATTTAAAAAAATATATATATGTATAAATATAGTCATCTGAGCCTTGCCTCAGGCCACATCCACAATAGGTCCTTATTGGACCATCAGCTTCCATAAAACTTGGATTTGTCGGCAAGGAAACTTTCATTGAGGAAGTAACTTCCTATCTGTCCATTTCCTGGTTATGTTGTAATATATAAACTTAACTGGCAATCATTATTCTATGTAACTATGTGATACAATAACTGCCTTACTAATTTATGTTTGAATATAACAACACAAGATACATTTAAAGCACATTTGAAAGACTTGTCTGTCCCACCCAAGCTACGTCTCTGACAGCAATCATAATCCTATGCAAGTTTTCAAGAGACTATTAGCATACATGCTTTCATATTCTTTTCCGGAACTGTTTGCATAAAACAGACACACACACACACACACACACACACACACACACACACACACACACACACACACACATACACACAGAAAGGATCTTTATCAGTCTCTTTTTCTCTCTACCTATATATGCACATTCAGGTGTGTGTGTGTGTGCGTGTGTGTGTGTGTGTGTGTGTGTGTGTGTGTGTGTGTGTGTGTGTGTGTGTGTGTGTGTGTGTGTGTATGTGTGTGTGTGTGTGTGTGTCTTTAGACTGTATTTTATATAGCATATGTCATGGACAGACGTAGGTTAAAAAAAAATAGCTGGGTGCACAAGACCCAGGATAAAAAAGTCCCCACTCCTGGTAGGTGCACTGGTGCCAGGACTGGAAAAAATGACAGCGTAGAATCCTCAAGACATGGAAATATTCTTACAATGAGACTAGGCCAGCCCCAGCGGGTGAATGGTCCCCATGTTCCAGAAAGAAGTAGCAGTCCACAAAAATCACAAAAAACAGCCATAAAGATGACAGAGTGAGCTACTTGGGATAAGAAATTATTTATTGTTACTATTATGCAAGAAGCCCAGAACTTCCAGACAGAAGATATGCAAAAATATTAACAGCGAAATTAGAGGAAAGAAAAATACTTCCACAAGAAAAACTGTCAGAAGCTTCAAATAAAAATTTGTGATCATTAATACAACAGATTTATGAAAGCCATTATATAGACCAAGAAACCTTGGGTTGTTTGGAAAAAGAAGTGACTGAGGACGTGCGAAAATATAAAGAACAAAATCTAGAGACTTTTGGAAGGTATAAAAAAAGAGATATGGATATGGGAAAGAAACAGAGATCTGATATGGTGCAATATTTATGCAAAGAAGAAAGCTAAATTAATCAACATTTAAAAGGCAATAAAAAAATATATGCATGGTCTCCCATCGTGTTAAAAGTGAAACTTCTATAAGGAAGTGCGAGGGAAAGCAAATGGTACAGTACAGTATAAGCTCCTTCTCACTTCCTTATAGAAGTTTCACTTCTATGGTACGTGGTGACCACGGATATTATTTATTTATTTTTTTTTAAATATGTGCTCAACCTGAGTGTTTTTGTTGATTTGATGGAGTCTTAATTCTCATGTAACCGTTCCTGTTTGAAGTCTCAGCTGGCAGTTTGTTTACTTGTATGCTGTTGGGTTTAGTGTACAATGACTTGTGGATTAATGAAAAGTGCAGGGTTGAGGTCAGTAAAGATTCTCTTGGGTTTCAATAATGTTAAATAATTTTAAAGTACACCCACAAGGATCAAATGACACCCAGATGTGTGTGTGCGTGTGCGTGTGTGATTGAAAAGTTAAAGTAGAGTACAGAAGTCAAACTCCACCCTTAGTGTTGACTTACGTACTTCCATTTCACTTTTCCATTTCACTCCAAGCTCTCACACCCTCCCATAAAAAGTTTCACTTCAAAAATAAGATCACAAAGAGGGAACGTAGAACAGAAGATTAGTAAAGTCGAAGTTAAAAAAAATACAAGATGAAGACATCAAATACTTGCGAAGTGAAGGATTTCATGCAGAAAGTCTAACAAAGGTTACATCACAGCAAGATAAAACAATGAGTTCCTAAAGTAAGGAGAAACAGGAGGAGCAGGAGACATCTGAAAAAGAAATATGGACACGGGAAAGAAAAATTTAATATGGTGCAATATTTTTGCAAAGGAGAAAACAAAACTAATCAATATAAAAAGAACAGCACCAAAGATATTTGAAGAGAAATACAGGCAAAGACATCCAGACATGGAAAAGTTTACAATACAAAAAATAAGAAAACAAAGAGGAAAAGTAGAAAAGAAGAAAAGAGGATTAGATAGTAAAGAGGATTAGTAATGGAGAAGTTAAAGAAATAGAAACTAACGTTATGGATTACCTACAAAGTGAAGAATTTAGTGTAGCAAATCTGACTCAGATAACATCGCAGCAGGCTAGAGCAATTGATCCCCAAATTAAGGAAAAAACAGTGGAGTGGGAAACATCTGATCAGTTGCCATATGAAGATTATTTTGGAACCTCTCATAGAAAACAAGTACAAACGTTCAGTTGAAATTGCACAGCAACAGAAGGAAAAGGAAACTGTGGCAACTCTGACGCAGTCAACGTTGCGTTGAGATAGGTGAGCGAGCTCCCATATGAAGAAGCAATGGATGATATAGGATGAAACGGAAGAGAATGTGCCACAGGAAGATGCTCTGGAACGTTCTATAGAATGCCCACAGGAAATGTAGAACAACGAATGTGCCCTCAGTTTAGAAGAAAATGATCTAAGAGAAGTGTTGCTTGATTTAATAGAAATGAACAAACATATTAAGATCAATGAAAGAAATAGACTACAGAAAGTCAATAAAACCCAAAAAGTTAGAACTTTGATAAAACAAATGAATGCAGTAATTAGGACTGTACTTGGAGTTTCATGTGATATAACAGAAGTAAATAAGATATATTACTGTGCAGCTAAATTAATAACAGATAAAGTCTTACCACAAAAACACAGGGTAGTAAGGGGAAAAGAAGAGGAGAAATCAAATGCCGTCATGAAAATACTGAACAGAGAAAACTATAAAGCAATTAAGACAGGAAGTGTCACTGTTAGAAGAGTAGAGAAGAGGAAACAGATCAACAAAAATACTCAAAAAGATAGATGTGATAAAAACAAGGCATTGCATCAGAACAGGTCAGGAGCTATTATGCACTATCTCGAATAATACGCTAATAATATCAGTGCAAGTAGAAAAACTTAGAAGACATGTAGATAAATATAAAGGAAAAGTACAAAACAAGCAGTTTATTGATGACCCTAAAACGTTTTATAGAGAATTGTAAAACAAGGCAAAAGGAATTGAAACACCACCAAAAAAAGAAGAAATAGATACATTTTGGAGAAATATTTATGAAGATCCTGTGGAACATAACAAATATGCTAAATGGATTGAAGAAGTAAAAGAAAGAATAAGAAATTCTAATGTGCAGAATATGAAATGGGATGAAGTAATGGCCAGAAAGACTGAAACAAAGTTAAGAAAAAGCTCTAACTGGAAAACCCCAGATGCAGTATCTAACTTCTGGCTAAAAGTATAAACATTTTACATGAATGTGTAGTCATGAGCAAGAAATATTTATATGCATACCCTGAACAGAACCCAGCCTGGTTAACAACAGAAAAATAATACTCCTACTTAACAGTGACTCTGCAAGCTATCCTAAAAAGTACAGACCAATAACTTGCCTTCCGACAACATATAAACTATACACTATAATTGATGCTGACCGAGTTTATAGTCATTTAGAAGAAAACTTAATCATGGTAATAGAACAACATATGGACCAAGGGATCATTTGCTGTTAAATAAAGTCATAAAGGACAACTGTAAAAAGGGGAAGAATCTAAGTATGGCATGGATAAACTACAATTGACAGTATCCCACATTCATGGACAAAAGAGTTCTTAAAAATGTATACGATGTACCCTACGCTTATTGAATACATTACAGCAACCATGAAACAGTGGCAAACCACTTTGGAGTTAAACCATGATAAAGGGCAAATTATTATTCCAGGGATAAAAATTCCAGGGCGACTGTCTGTCACTGCTGCCCTTTTGTCTTGCCCTTAACCCAATAAGCTGTCTACTTAACAGAATTGGTCATGGCTACAATTTGACTCCCAGAAAACAATACAGTGTAAAGACTCCTTTTCTTCTTTTTGTAGATGATTTAAAACTGTATAGTCCAACAGATGAGGAACTGAAAGCACAACTGCAAGTGGTCAAAACTTTTTCAGATGAAATAAGAATGTTATTTGGTCTTGAAAAAATGTGCAAAAGCAACCTTTAAAGCAGGAAAACTGCAGTACAAAGAAAACATCAGTTTGGGACAGGAATGTGATATAAAAGAACATGAGCAAATAATATCTAAAACATGAACAAATGTGAATAAAAACTCAGTAAGACATATTTTAGAAGGTTAAAATTAATACTGAAAACAGTGATGACATCTAGGAACAAAGTCCACATTATAAACCAGTTTGCTCTTCTTGTCCTAACTTACATTGACTGACTGGCTCCAAAAGGTGTTGGATATGCTGGACAGGAAAACAAGAAGGATGCTTCATGCTCATCAGATGACTTATAAAAATCAGTGCATACCAAGTCTATATATTCACTGTTCTGAAGGAGATATGGGTATCCTCAAAATTGATTACATGCATAGATCTGTAATCAGGAGACTGTATACATATCTGATGACCTCACAGGACCCTAACATAGTGAAAGTTTTGAAACATGAGGAGAATAAGTCTAAGATGACTTCCCTGCTTAGTTTAGCAGAAGCATATCGGTGTCAAGCAAGAATGAATACCAAACCAGAAATAGATAAAAATCAGGCAGCAACTGAATGTGCCAAAAAAACAAAAGAAAGAATATAAGGTGAAG